>NW_016160423.1:38526-57730 GCF_001687245.7 Rhagoletis zephyria
TCCGCTGGCTTGGTCATGTCGTTCGAATGGACACCGACGCTCCAGCTCTGAAAGTATTCAACTCGGAACCCGCTGGTGGTAGCAGAGGAAGAGGGAGGCCCCCACTGCGATGGAAAGATCAGGTGGAGAAGGACTTGGCTTCACTTGGCGTTTCCAATTGGCGTCAGTTGGCACAGAGGAGAAACGACTGGCGTGCTTTGCTGAACTCGGCCAAAATCGCTTAGGCGGTTACAGCGCCAAAAAAGAAGAAGAAGAAGTATAATTTCACCATTATGAGGTTCAACTGATGCTAATTTGTAGCAACCATAGCACGCGAACCTCATAGGGTTAATTTGTTTGTTTGCAGTTTTTTGACATTATAACTAGCTACAAGAGAGTTCGAGCTAGTTGTCACTTCTACCTTGTTAAATATGCCTTGATTGGACTTAACCAATTTTTTTTGAAAAGATTGAGTCATAGGTAAAAAAGTAATTTCTCCGTTCGAAGTTCAAAATTGGACCTTTGGTAAAAAATTATTTTAAATTACTGTATGTAAACTACTAAAAAAAGTGGTACGCCTTTTCTCTTATTTAAACGATATATAACTTTTTCTATGTTACAGGTGCTATAAGGGGTCAAAGGTCGGGTTTTCGAAAAATTAAAAACCTTATATTTCAAACAAGTTTGAACTGACTTTAAAAAAGACAATATCGTCGTAAACGTGATTAAACCCGCTTTCTTCTGATATGCAATTTGTATACTTCGTATGTATAAATCTGGGAAAAAACATTTAAAAGGAAAAAATTCCTTTTTTTATAAAAGAAATATTTTAAATAAAAACGCCATACGGGTTCACTAGTAGTTCATAAAATATAAAAATGTTATTCATTTTAACATGAGTGTACGCATCATCGTACACAGGAGCCAAAAAATTATTTCATATCTATGACATTTTTTAATAGCAATAATGAGATCATTCATCCCATTTTCAGTGTTTCAATAGTCAAAGAATTCTATACATTTCATTTTAAAACCACTTTTATTTTGAAGTTCACTTTTAAAAATTTTAATTAGAAGCCGGTTTCGCTTTTGCACCACACGGTTAAAAATTTCGGTTTTAATTTTAAACTTTTTGGACTACATATATGAGCAAACTAAATTCAGTTTCAAATACAAACCTTCCACGTTTAAAAAAAGAGAGCACATATGTTGGGTTTAGAATTTCAACAATTCGGTTTAAATTTTAAACCCAAACATTTTCATAATTAAGAATAAAAAAAAAACAATCTTAAATTTCATGCTCCGTCTGGTTGGGATTGAACCCGGACAGCCTTGGTAGCAACCAATTGTATCAAGCATCTTTTCACACTCAGCTACAGCCACGCATGTAAATGTGCTTTCATGTGTTGAGTTTGAATCAACACCACATTTCGCTGTGCAAACATATTCTATTTCGCTTTAGATTTTAAACCAAATTTTCTGTATATGAAACCTAGAAACTAGAATTAAAACATTTTGGTTTGATTTTTAAACCACGAACTTTTTGGGCTAAAATTTAAACCAGAATATATTAAAAATTGCGTAAAACTATTGACTGGTTTAAAAAGTAGACTATAAAAGTTTAAAAAAGGCAGTAGTCCCAGCGCGGTTTAAAAATTAAACCCAAATTTTTGACCGTGTAGGAAACAAACTTGATTCTTAAGATCCTCACATACTGTAAAAAAGTACCATTTTTTAAGGAGTTCATCTATATTTCCTCATGGCTTAAACAACTTTTCAACTACGCAAAAACTGTGAAAGACTAAGAATTCGCTAAAAAGAGTATCTAACTTTATGTCTTGTATGCAAAACTCTTTTACAGAGTCAGTAAATTGAGAAAAAGGAGTTGTACATTATAGGCAAAAGCCATTCGAATATTAAAATTTGCTGTTATTAACACTCGATAAAAATGTCAGCCTTCTTTTTAAATAATTTAAGCTCAATCATATTATCGCAACTGGTACGTAACGACCCGGTGAGAGGTCCATAAAACGATTGATCTTTTTGTTGTATTAATTTCTTGGGCATATCAAACATTATCTAAAACATGTCAACTATAATTAAATTATTTTCTTCTTATTTTTTACAGTACAAATTAAGGAAGTTCCAACGTTATGTAAAAACCTTAAGAAAACACTAAAGTATTTTCAGAACAAATGAGTACACATTTTGAAAAATTAGGACATTATCGTACTGATTGAAGATAACAATAAAATCAGTACAAGAGTTGAAAAATCAGGACTGTACTGATAAAATCAGCACGTCTGGCAACCGTACGTTTAATAAAGCGATAAACTTTGGTTAACTAGATTTCCATATAAAGTTTGACAGTTCATTTATCAAAATGATAAATTTATCACTTTATCAAGTTTATAAAGAGTTTATCACTTTTGATGAAGACCCCTATTATTTAATTTCGTGCAATTTATAAGTTCAGTTGAACTCTTTGAAATCA
This sequence comes from Rhagoletis zephyria, assembly GCF_001687245.7. Taxonomy (NCBI): domain Eukaryota; kingdom Metazoa; phylum Arthropoda; class Insecta; order Diptera; family Tephritidae; genus Rhagoletis; species Rhagoletis zephyria. The sequence goes on from NW_016160423.1 coordinate 41,000, forward strand.
TCCACTTTTTTAAGCGTTCCTTTCTAGGGGCACAAAACTTTGAGACAGGATATGAATTTTTGAAAAAATAATAAAGTTGGCATGCCTGGTGAGCAGACAGCATTCGAAAAATGTGCAGGCAGTTATTTGCGAGCTCTGATAAATAACCATCAGGTTTGCCAAGCGCAGGGCACTTGCTTATGAAATTCTGCCAGCGTTGGACATGACTGATATACATATTTATATACATACATGTGTACCAGGGTTGTTGCGAATATTCGCATTCGCATTCGCAACCGCGGAGCTTCCGCATTAATTTTAACATTCGCATTCGCAATAATCAATGCGGAACTTTTGCGAATGCGAATATTGAAGGGACCGATAATAACAGTTATTTTCTTTACGAGTTAAACTTGGCCAAATATTTTTTATTCCCAACTAAAAGTCCTTTCCGGACAATAAACAAACCGCTTATCCAAATTAAACAAGTTTGGTATCAAATGAAAGAGGACTTAAATAGCTTTAAAATTGAAATGTCCAATCGAGCAAAATCACCTATTGAAAAATATTTCATTAAAAAATGTTAAATGATATAAAAATATATATAAATAGAGGTGGTAACCTTCGTTCGTTATTTCGGTTTAAAAGTTATTTCAGTCCTCTTTCACATGAAACCAAATCTCCTTAATTTTGAAAAGCTCTTTGTTTATTATCCAGAAAAAACTTTCGGTTTAAAAATACTAGGCCAAGTTTAACTTAAAAAAATAACTGTTATATTCGGTCCGTGGAATATTATGCAAGTGCAATGATAAAACGTATATCAGGCCAGTCATAGAAGAAAGGATCAAAAATGCATTACAAAAACTAAATTCGAAAAACGCTGTTGACGTTACTGGTTCTCCACATTCAGAAACAACCAAAAGAATGAGAATGAAGAATTCTTTGGAAAGCAACGGTGTTTAAACAACGATCTTGTCATGATACTAGATTGTGAAGATTCAGGAGGATACATACGACATTTGCAGACTGATGCAATTCCCAAAAAAGAATTATTGCACCGCAATAAAAAAATAAAATAAATATAACTGAAAGTCCTCTCGACTGGTGCAGTCTCAATCGAAAACAATTTACAATTTTGTCAAGTTTGAAATTTTTCAAGTTTTTCGCAGCGAGCGAGTTATTTAGTGGCGCAGGTTTGATTTACGACCATTTAAAAACTTTTTATTGAATACAATGTTCCAATTTTTAAATTCAAGTACTAAAAAAAACTTTAAAAATTACTAACCTTTCCATTTTTTATTTAACTAAATCACTTAATTTACTCACCTAAATTATTTCTTAACAAGTAAAAAAGTCTAAGTTCGGGCGGAGCCGAACATTAAATACCCGGCGCAAGTATTCAATATAGTTTTTTCACCTTTCCGAAAACTACCGCTACATGGTAAGCAGTGGTGGTTTTACGTCTATTTCAAACATCTTCGATAGAACGTTCAGTTAGATATAATGATATATACTTATATAGATATATGTGGGCGGTATCACGCACATTTTCCAAAATTCCATAATAACGTTACTTCTTTTCAAGGGATTGTTGTTAGTATACATTTTGGGTAAAATTAGCGTTATAAAAAGGTGGTCGTAATTTTAGTCAGATTTCAATAACTTTCAACGTTTTGCCTTTATGGGGCAACCAAAATAATCGTACCGATACACATTGATCGAACGGTTACCGAGATACACATATGTGGAGTGGGTGGGTTTACGCCCATTTTTCAACATTTTATTATAAGCGTAATTTTTGCTATAGAATTATTGCAAACATCAATTTTGAATAAATTAGCTTCAGAATTTACTGATTTATCGAAGCTTTCATATTTCTCTAAATTACCGTTATGTGGGATGTGGGGTGGTTATTATCCGATTTTTTAAATTTTCAGCCGTTTGGTATGCTTTGTGAAGGCCAACAACTGTGCCAAGTTTGGGAGAAGTTGGTGGAGCGGTTCCCAAGATATACAGATGTAATCATTGCCTACGCCCAAATTTATTATATTCATATTTTTCGCCTAAAAATGATTGTACATATCAATTTTGAGTGAGTAACCTTCAGTGGTTACTAAAATATCGCAGTCTTCATATTTCAGAAAACTACCGTTATATGGGAGGTAGGCGTGGTTATCGTCCCATTTTTCCCATTTTCAACACCATCCGTCCTACGCTCAAAAGAAGTACACATACTAAGTTTCGTTAAGATATCTCAATTTTTACTCGAGTGATCGTGTGCACAGACGGTTAATCTGTTCATTCTGATCATTTATGTATACTTTTGTCTATAACTGTGTTCGAATCAGTTCTCGACGTTCCTAAACTAGCAACTACAACAGTGGCAAAAACTCCATATAAAATGGCGTACAAGAAATGGCTAAGAAATTTTCTTGAGCCAAATTTCCTTAAGGCAGTACGCAGTTCTTAAGGAATTTACTACGCTTTTCTAATGTTTTTTGTGAAAAAAGAGCAGAAGGCAAACCAGGATTGCAACAGAAATATATGCCCATACCATTATTTCTTGAGGAAAGAGTGAGGCAACAGGCTGTGATGTATCAAAAACGTCAAAATTCCTTGGACACCCGCACGAAATAATGGCAATTTTTTCTTGACCGTTTTCTTGAGAGCTGCATACAGGGCTTTACCCAGTGATTGTCACGAATTCTGATACATAAGGTAAGAAACACTTTGTTTTGACAAAGCAAATGTAATTTTACTTTGATAAATTTTGAACATTACAAACGTAAGCTCCTTCAAAATATTTTATTTTCCTTAATTGACTTAAAATAGTACTTTTAATACTGTTCCGTGCTAGTCCGGGTTAAGATTTCTTTAATATTGTAAAACCTATATATTTTATTTTATAATATCGAAAAATTAGGCGAGAACTAGCCCGCCAAACAAAAAACCAAATAACATGTAATAAAAGATTCATACTCGATGTCGATTAAAAAATTAAAATTCTTTTTTTAATACTAAAATTGTCAATTGTAAATTTGTCCTTGTCCAGTAAAAAATTAGAAATCTCAACGAACCTCGGTATAGATACTTCTTTTTAGCGTCGGACGAATGGTATTGAAAATGAGCAAAATCGGACAATAACCCCGCCTACCTCCCATAAAACGATAGTTTTCAGAAATACGAAAACTGCGATATTTTAGTCACTACTGAAGCTTATTCACTCAAAATTTATATTTACAATGATTTTTAGACGAAAAATAAGAACATTACAAATTTTTGGAAAATGAGCGTAGCCACGCCCACTTATGATTACATGTGTATACCTTGGTAAGTGCTCCACCAATTTCTTCCACACTCGACACAGTTGTTGGCCTTGTTACAGTTTACCAAATAGCTGAAAATTTTTAGAATCGGACAATAACCATGCCCACATCACATATAAAGGTAATTTAGAGGAATAAGAAATCTTCGATAAATCAGTAAATACCGAAGCTGAATTATTCAAAATTGATGTTTGCAATAACTCTCTAGCAAAAAATATGCACGTGCTCCACCAACGTAATGGTAGTTCCCAAAAACTCAAAGCTAGCTATATTTTAGGGGGAGTAGGCTTTGTCAGATATCAAAAATATTCAAGACGGTTCTTAGGGAGGCTAAGCACAATGTGTATACCAAATTCGGTCGAGATCGGTCAAGTCGTTTTTGAGATACGTATATATCATATAAGTGGGCGGTGCCACCCCATTTTCCTAAAATTTCTTGAAAAACCGCTTCTTTGCTAAAGAGCGATTTTATATATCAACTAGCAGACCCGGCGAACTTCGTCCCGCCCAAAATTAATTTTTTGTATTGAAACATTTTGGTACAACATTTTCACCAACAGTTCACGTCCATGATTTTCAGTGACGCGTTTATCTTCTAATATTACGGTTTGGTGATTGTCGGAAGGCATATTTCCATTACCATCTTAAATAACCTAGCAAAATTGTATATGCATACAAAGATACGTAATAGCTTCAGTACCGTTTGAAAGGTGCCACACCCCCCTTATAAAATAGCCGCAATTTTTTCTAAGAATATGGGAGTGATTTCTCTTATTTCCATACCATGTTCAAGTACTCTACCATGAACACTTCCAGAGATATGCAGTGTGAAATATTCGGTTTGCATGGGAGGTGCCACGTCCCTTTTTCCAATAGGCCAAATTTTTCTTCATGACTATGTGATTGATTTTATATGTCTTGTACATACCAAGTTCCAGTACTCTACAATGAACACTTGCAGAGATATAAAGTGTGAAAAATTTGGTTTGTATGGGAGGTGCCACGCCCCCTTCACTTAGCGGTAGGAAACATACTTTACACCGTATTGTCATACCTACAAAATATACACAAAAAATTTCATTCAAATCGGTTAAGCCGTTTCGGAGGAGTTCGACCACAAACTCTGTGACACGATATTTTTATATATTAGACAAAAATACCAAAAGATCTAAAAGAAAAAAATAGAGAAAATTTTTTTAGGATAGGGACACCCTAATCGCCAAATTCCAGTACTCTATCGTGAACACTGCCAGAGGTATGCAGTATGAAAAAATCGGTTTGTATGGGAGGTGCCACGCCTCCTTTTCCAATAACCACAATTTTTCTCCATGAGTATGCGATTGTTTTCATATATCTCCAAACCAGGTTCGAGTACTCTACCATGAACACTTCCAAAGTTAAGCAAAATGAAAAATTAGATTTGTATGGGAGGTGCCCCGCCCCCTTTTACGATAACCATAATTTGTCTCCGTGCGTATGCGATTGCTTTCATATATCTCCATACCATGTTCGAATCCTCTTCCATGAACATTTTCCGGGATATGCAGTAAGGAAAATTCGGTTTGTATGGGAGGTGCCCCCTTTTCCAATAACCGCAATTTTTCTCCATGAGTATGCGATTGTTTTCGTATATCTCCATACCATTTTCGAGTACTCTACCATGAACACTTCCAGAGATTTGCAGTATGAAAAATTCGGTTTGTATGGGATGTGCCACGCCTCCTGCACCTTACGGAATGAAATATACTTTACATCCGATTCTCATACCAACCATATATGCACAAAAAATTTCATAATGATCGGTCAAGCCGTTTAGGAGGAGTTCGACCACTAACACCGTGACACGAGATTTTTATATATTAGATTTTTTTGTATAGGGATACCCTAATCACCAAGTTGCAGTGCTCTGTCGTGAACTCTGCCAGAGGTATGCAGTTTGAAAACTTAGGTTTGTATGGGAGATGGCAAGGGGCTTTTTTCCAATCGCCCCAATTTTTCTTCATGACTATGTGATTGATTTCATATACATACCTCCATACCATGTTGGAGTACTCTACCATGAACACTTTCAGAGATATGCAGTATAAAAAATTCGGTTTGTATGGGAAGTGCCACGCCTCCTTTTCCAATAACCACAATTTTTCTCCATGAGTATGCGATTGATTTCATATATCTCCATACCATGTTCGAGTACTCTACCAAGAACACTTTCAGAGATATGCAGTATGAAAAATTCGGTTGTATGGGAAGTGCCACTCCCCTTTTTCCAATAACCACAATTTTTCTCCATGAGTATGCCATTGGTTTGATATATCTGCATACCAAGTTAGAGTATTCTACCATGAACACTTCTAGAGATATGCGGTATGAAAAATTCGGTTTGTATTGGAGGTGCCACGCCCCCTGAACCTAGCGGTGTGAAATATACTTTACATCCGATTCTCATACCTACCAAATATACACAAAAAATTTCATAAAGATCGGTCCAGCCGTTTCGGAGGAGTTCGACCACTAACACCGTGACACGAGATTTTTATATATTAGATTTTGAATAAATATTGATGAATTACTTAGTCACACTGCTCAAAAAATCTGAAAGTCCGGTAAACAAACAATATAAATTCTAGGCCGTATTTAAGAAAAGTCGCCTAACTTCGACAATTTTTATGCGATTGCTACCAGTTTATTAAGAAACAGATTCCATTCCAGATAGTACTACATATTTTGAAATTGTAAAAATTATCGATGCACAAAATTTTAAAAATTAAGAAAAATACAGTTTTTTTTACTTTACCCGATAAAAACTCCCAACAAGCCAAGTCCGACAATATATCATTATATACCATTTTAAAGATCTATATATCCTCTACTCAGATCATATTTGATCTTTGAAATCAAATCAAAAATAGTCACACAAAACCTCATAAATCTACAAAATCGTACTATCCAACCTAAATCTACAGGTCGCGACATCTAAATGACCTTTAAACAAGCTATCAAAATAAGCAATAAAAATAAAAACTAATAATATTAGGGGATAGGGTCATAAAATTTCGAAAAAAATACATTTTCGATCGGCACCCTAATGTACAGCATACCCAAACGGTAAACATTTAAAAAATCGGACAATAACCACACCCACTTCCCATATAACGGTATTTTGATTTATCCAATTTTTCCAATGAATATGTGATTGATTTCATATATTTTCGTACCAAGTTCAAACATTTTACCATGAACGCTTCCAGAAATATGCAGTATGAAATATTCGGGTTGTATGGGAGGTACTACGCCCTCTTTTCCAATAGCTCCAATTTTTCTGCAAGCATATGCGATTGACCTTATTTATCTCTACAAACATTTCCAGAGATATGCTGTATGAAAAATTCGGTTTATATGGAAGGTGCTCCTCCCCCCTTTTTCAATAGCTCAAATTTTCTTCCAAGAGTATGCCATGGATTTCATATATCTCCATACCAAGTTCCAATACTTTACCATAAACTCTTCCAGAGATATGCAGTAAGGAAGATTCGGTTTGAAAGAGAGGTGCCACGCCCCCTTTTGAAATATGTCCAATTTTTCTCCAATAGTATGTGATCGATTTCATATGCGCCAATAGCAAGTTCCAGTACTCTACCATGAACACTTCCAGAGATATGCAGTAAGGAAGATTCGGTTTGAAAGAGAGGTGCCACGCCCCCTTTTGAAATATGTCCAATTTTTCTCCAATAGTATGTGATCGATTTCATATGCGCCAATAGCAAGTTCCAGTACTCTACCATGAACACTTCCAGAGATATGCAGTAAGGAAGATTCGGTTTGAAAGAGAGGTGCCACGCCCCCTTTTGAAATATGTCCAATTTTTCTCCAATAGTATGTGATCGATTTCATATGCGCCAATAGCAAGTTCCAGTACTCTACCATGAACACTTCCAGATATATGCGGTATGAAAAATTCGGTTTGTATGGGAGGTTCCACGCCCCTTTGTATATCGAGATTAAAAAAATTTGCATCGATAACTTAAAGTTGTGATACACAATGGCTAGAGGCGTGGCACTATAGGCAAAACACGAGTTTTTTTTTCAAAATCGTAGATCTTCTCTTAGAAAAGAGATAATGGAATGAACATTTTTTTATCATATAATATAGGAAAACTATAGAGAAGTTACAACAACAATAACTTAACCCTCAAAATACCGTTCAAAATGTCACTGTTTTTAAATTTTGGATTTTGGCTCCCATTCCACTAGAAAACACTATATTTAATACACCATTAGCACTGTTTCTGAAAGATTTCGCTTTATTTTATCTTAAGACTCGATTCTTGGGTCATTGGATGCTGTACCCGAGTGGCCAAATTGCAAAAAGAAAAGCTACTTTTAAACTCTAATAACTCGTAAACTATCAGCTTTCACAAAAAAATTTATATAACAAAAATGGTTATACTGGTCGATATCTTTACGAAAGTTCAGCATTTAACCCTTTAATGCAGAGTCTGTCATATATGAAACGCTTTTTAACCCTTTCAAGGCAGAGGCAAGATGGTTCTCAATATGTTTTCAACGTACTTTTTATTTATTTTTAAAGGGTTAAATGCATTAAAGGGTTAAATGCTGCATTCCATTATCTCTTTTCTAAGCGAAGATCTACGATTTAGAAAAAAACTCGTGTTTTGCCTATAGTGTGTCGCCTGCGGGCATTCTTTCATATATGTATATATGTGCCATTTCTACCGTTATATATTTTTTGTCTACTTGGGTATTCCATGGGGAATTCATGCTTTATTTAAATTTAAAAAATAAATTACTACACCATTCTAATTAATTAGTTTGTAGTTCAGTTTTGTTTTGTAGAAGTTTCGTTAGTATACACTTCAGTTTTTACACATTGAATATATCTGAATATTTATATATTTACGCGTATCTATTTACATTTATTTATGTACAAGTCTACAAAATCTTATTACTTATAAAGCGATTTTTAATCTTCGTTGCTTAACACACATTTTTTCAATTACTTCTTGTGTTGTAATCGGCACATCATTATGTACCGCTAACATCGTTAAACCATTCAGCCGCTCCTTAATTGTATAAAAAGAAGGGACAAATAAGATAGCATATTCAACAATTGAGTAGTCCACTTGCAAAGTGCGCTATGTAAATTTTTTTAGATTTTTAGTTTTTGGTGGGTTTCATGTCCACTAACAGCAGAGTGAAAATGTTTTCTATATTCTGAAAAAAATACCATGAAATTTTAACTACTCTTGCAAAAGTCGCTGTAATACTTATTTATACACTTTCAAATGTCTCCTCTTCGTATGAACTTAGAAAACTGCAAGAAAACGTTATAGTTTCGGTGCCTAGTGGAAGAGGTCGCAAAAAGAAGCAAACCAATCTTCCTAGAGGAGAGAACGCGAAAAGCTAAAAAAGCTAACTATGTAAAAGTTAGGGAGCGTCTCATTACGCTGCATTACAAAATTCTACATCGCAAAATTCTGCAAAATGTTAAAAAATTCTGCTCGATTAAAATTCAGTATTTCTTTAATTATGTTTTTTCTAATTCTTCTTTTTCAAAATTCTGATTTTGAAAGTTCCGCATTTTGAAATTCTGTATCACAAAATTCTACTTTTCGCACTTTCGTCTTTCAAAATTCNGAAAAAAACTCGTGTTTTGCCTATAGTGTGTCGCCTGCGGGCATTCTTTCATATATGTATATATGTGCCATTTCTACCGTTATATATTTTTTGTCTACTNTGCAAGAAAACGTTATAGTTTCGGTGCCTAGTGGAAGAGGTCGCAAAAAGAAGCAAACCAATCTTCCTAGAGGAGAGAACGCGAAAAGCTAAAAAAGCTAACTATGTAAAAGTTAGGGAGCGTCTCATTACGCTGCATTACAAAATTCTACATCGCAAAATTCTGCAAAATGTTAAAAAATTCTGCTCGATTAAAATTCAGTATTTCTTTAATTATGTTTTTTCTAATTCTTCTTTTTCAAAATTCTGATTTTGAAAGTTCCGCATTTTGAAATTCTGTATCACAAAATTCTACTTTTCGCACTTTCGTCTTTCAAAATTCTGCTTTTGTGGTAGATAAAATCTGACAAAATTTACCATATTCGCATCTTTAGCTGTGTGCCAATCGGTATCTTTTTCTCCGTAGTTAGACGGGTTGGAAAAATTTACTATGGTGTACGAATAAATTGAATTTTGCTGTGCCAAATGCAAAGTAAAATTTTGACAATTGAAAAACCAAAAAAACGCTCGTGCGAATGCTTTATTTTTGTATTTGCGGAATTTGTAAAATTGATATCTACTTTTTAACTTGCAAGTAACGTACGCCTATTTATGCTTTTTTCAGCTTTCATTTTGATTTTGACTCTTTATTACCGCGAAACAATATTAGGTTTGTTCCACAAGCTACTCGAAGTCACTTCGAGTTGCACATACATACGCGTTCCACAAGTAAGTTTTAGAGTTTCTTTGATATACGCTCACAGTTTGAACTTTGCTCGAGTTTTTCTACAAGTAGAGTGTAGAACAAACCTATTATGTGTTTATATATAGGCTGAATTTCTTNGTTTTCTATATTCTGAAAAAAATACCATGAAATTTTAACTACTCTTGCAAAAGTCGCTGTAATACTTATTTATACACTTTCAAATGTCTCCTCTTCGTATGAACTTAGAAAACTGCAAGAAAACGTTATAGTTTCGGTGCCTAGTGGAAGAGGTCGCAAAAAGAAGCAAACCAATCTTCCTAGAGGAGAGAACGCGAAAAGCTAAAAAAGCTAACTATGTAAAAGTTAGGGAGCGTCTCATTACGCTGCATTACAAAATTCTACATCGCAAAATTCTGCAAAATGTTAAAAAATTCTGCTCGATTAAAATTCAGTATTTCTTTAATTATGTTTTTTCTAATTCTTCTTTTTCAAAATTCTGATTTTGAAAGTTCCGCATTTTGAAATTCTGTATCACAAAATTCTACTTTTCGCACTTTCGTCTTTCAAAATTCTGCTTTTGTGGTAGATAAAATCTGACAAAATTTACCATATTCGCATCTTTAGCTGTGTGCCAATCGGTATCTTTTTCTCCGTGGTTAGACGGGTTGGAAAAATTTACTATGGTGTACGAATAAATTGAATTTTGCTGTGCCAAATGCAAAGTAAAATTTTGACAATTGAAAAACCAAAAAAACGCTCGTGCGAATGCTTTATTTTTGTATTTGCGGAATTTGTAAAATTGATATCTACTTTTTAACTTGCAAGTAACGTACGCCTATTTATGCTTTTTTCAGCTTTCATTTTGATTTTGACTCTTTATTACCGCGAAACAATATTAGGTTTGTTCCACAAGCTACTCGAAGTCACTTCGAGTTGCACATACATACGCGTTCCACAAGTAAGTTTTAGAGTTTCTTTGATATACGCTCACAGTTTGAACTTTGCTCGAGTTTTTCTACAAGTAGAGTGTAGAACAAACCTATTAGGTTCATTCCTTATCTTTTTGGACTAAAATCTGAAAAGTGTCAAAATGCCAGAGCGTAAGCAAAATGCGCTCACTTAAAGAGAATAACATGAAAAGTAAAGGAACGCAAAAAACCAANTATATGTATATATTTGGAAGCTGTCAAAATTTTACCTAGCCCCATGAGCTAGGTACAACTCTGATGTTTGTATTCACCACGAAAAATATTACATTTTTGGTTTGATCCGTCAAAATTCCATCTTCCGACTTACATAAGTAATTTCGTTTTTAATAGTTTTTATTAGTTGCTTCTTTTTAATTTCTTGTTATCCTTTCTTGAAATTTGAGATTTTGCAAATATAAGTTCTTGTAAATTCAATATAAGATTATAGAAACTGGGAACTGCTTCCTACAACAACTACTTTTTGCGGCGATGCCACCCTTCGCCACGGTTTTACGTTCTAGAAAAGGTTTCTGTTTCCGATGCATGCTGTCATGCACTGACCAAAACTCAGGAGAATATTTCGCGTTATGATTATTTCCAGTAATAAAAGTTTTTTCAAACTAATTAAAAATATTGAAAATCAAAATTCTGTATTAAAATATAATGTAAACAATAGGACATGTCATTACGTTAAAAAGTGCGCACTTTTAAAAGTAATGACATGGCCAATTTAACATTGTTTACATTATATTTTAAAACAGAATTTTGTAATTCAGTATTTTTTGTATTCAGAATTGTCAAAAGCAGAATTTTCAAAAGGCAGAATTTTCAAAAAGCAGAATTTTGAGAAGCAGAATTTCGTGTTCCGAATTTTGTAGTACCAGAATTTCGACACCAACCCTAAAAGTTACTGTTTCAAAACTTGCAATATTAAATTTTTAAATATAAAATTTGCAAATCTACCATACTGCCTATCTCCCCTCAGAGAGATGACAGCAGTAGTGATGTACTGAATCAATACTTTTAACCAGGGACCAAAAATAACTGTTATCTCGAATTTACAAATTGAAAACGTTGCCCGAATTCTGAAATTTAACGAAAACGTTGTTTCATAACAGTTTTTAGATGAGAAATATGTTTTCCGTTGCCGATAATAGATATTTCCCAACGTTTATTTTTTACGTTGCCAATAACTGTGATTGCACAACGTTTATTATTTACGTTGCCCATAAGAGTTATTTCCCAACGTTTATTTTTGACGTTGCCGATTAGAGTTATTTCCCAACTCTTATATTTTACGTATTGGAAAAAATCGTATTTATGGTCCGATTTGCTTAAAATTTTGGTACGTAGGTAGCTTTTTGCATAGATTAGGATATAGGATCCTTTTTTCCGGGAAGTGGACCAGGGACCGATCTATTCGAAAAAATCATATTTATGGTCCGATTTGCTCAAAATTTGGTACGTAGGTAGCTTTATGCCTAAATTACCATATATAATCCTTTTTTTCCAAGAAGTGGACCAGGGACCGATGTATTCGAAAAAAAAATCGTACTTATGGCCCGATTTGCTTAAAATTTGGTTTGTAGGTAGCTTTTTGCCTAGATTACCATATATAATCCTTTCTTTCCGGGAAGTGGACCAGGGACTGATCGTTTCGAAAAAATCTTATTTATGGTCCGACTTGCTTGAAATTTGGTACGCAGATAGCTTTTTGCCTAGATTAGCATATAGGGTCTATTTTTCCGGGAAGTGGACCAGGGACCAATNCTATCTCCCCTCAGAGAGATGACAGCAGTAGTGATGTACTGAATCAATACTTTTAACCAGGGACCAAAAATAACTGTTATCTCGAATTTACAAATTGAAAACGTTGCCCGAATTCTGAAATTTAACGAAAACGTTGTTTCATAACAGTTTTTAGATGAGAAATATGTTTTCCGTTGCCGATAATAGATATTTCCCAACGTTTATTTTTTACGTTGCCAATAACTGTGATTGCACAACGTTTATTATTTACGTTGCCCATAAGAGTTATTTCCCAACGTTTATTTTTTACGTTGCCAATAACTGTGATTGCACAACGTTTATTATTTACGTTGCCCATAAGAGTTATTTCCCAACGTTTATTTTTTACGTTGCCAATAACTGTGATTGCACAACGTTTATTATTTACGTTGCCCATAAGAGTTATTTCCCAACGTTTATTTTTTACGTTGCCAATAACTGTGATTGCACAACGTTTATTATTTACGTTGCCCATAAGAGTTATTTCCCAACGTTTATTTTTGACGTTGCCGATTAGAGTTATTTCCCAACTCTTATATTTTACGTATTGGAAAAAATCGTATTTATGGTCCGATTTGCTTAAAATTTTGGTACGTAGGTAGCTTTATGCCTAAATTACCATATATAATCCTTTTTTTCCAAGAAGTGGACCAGGGACCGATGTATTCGAAAAAAAAATCGTACTTATGGCCCGATTTGCTTAAAATTTTGGTACGTAGGTAGCTTTATGCCTAAATTACCATATATAATCCTTTTTTTCCAAGAAGTGGACCAGGGACCGATGTATTCGAAAAAAAAATCGTACTTATGGCCCGATTTGCTTAAAATTTGGTTTGTAGGTAGCTTTTTGCCTAGATTACCATATATAATCCTTTCTTTCCGGGAAGTGGACCAGGGACTGATCGTTTCGAAAAAATCTTATTTATGGTCCGACTTGCTTGAAATTTGGTACGCAGATAGCTTTTTGCCTAGATTAGCATATAGGGTCTATTTTTCCGGGAAGTGGACCAGGGACCAATCTATTCAAAAAAATCGTATTTATGGCCCGATTTGCTTAAAATTTGGTACATAGGTAGCTTTTTGCCCAGATTATCATACAGAATCCTTTTTTCCGGGAAGTGAACCAGGGACCGATCTATTCGAAAAAAATCGTATTTATGGCCCGATTTGCTTAAAATTTGGTACATAGGTAGCTTTTTGCCCAGATTATCATACAGAATCCTTTTTTCCGGGAAGTGAACCAGGGACCGATCTATTCGAAAAAAATCGTATTTATGGCCCGATTTGCTTAAAATTTGGTACATAGGTAGCTTTTTGCCCAGATTATCATACAGAATCCTTTTTTCCGGGAAGTGAACCAGGGACCGATCTATTCGAAAAAAATCGTATTTATGGTCCGATTTGCTTAAAATTTTGGTATGTAGGTAGCTTTTTGCATAGATTAGGATATAGAATCCTTTTTTCCGGGAAGTGGACCAGGGACCGATCTATTCGAAAAAAATCCTATTTATGGCCCGATTCGCTTAAAATTTGGTTTGTAGGTAGCTTTTTGCCTATAGCATATAGGATCCTTTTTTCCGAGAAGGGGACCAGGGACCGATCGAACGGTGCAGATCAGATGGCATTCAAATTATATACTGGCAACGGAAAAAATATTTCTATTGCATAATAGTTATCAGTAACGTANCCTATTTATGGCCCGATTCGCTTAAAATTTGGTTTGTAGGTAGCTTTTTGCCTATAGCATATAGGATCCTTTTTTCCGAGAAGGGGACCAGGGACCGATCGAACGGTGCAGATCAGATGGCATTCAAATTATATACTGGCAACGGAAAAAATATTTCTATTGCATAATAGTTATCAGTAACGTAAAAAAACTTTGGGCAGTAAGTGCTATCAGGCAACGTAAAAAATAAGCGTTGGAAAATAACTCTTATTGGCAACGTAAAAAATAAACGTTGGGGAGTAACTGTTATCAGGCAACCTAAAAAATAAACGTTGGGAAATAACTCTTATGGGCAACGTAAAAAATAAACGTTGGGCAGTAACTGTTATGAGGCAACGTAAAAAATAAACGTTGGGAAATAACTCTTATCGGCAACGGAAAAAATATTTCTCATCTAATAACTGTTAATAATAGGTCAACGTTTTTGCGATAAAACTTATAACTGTTATGTCCCTGCTTTTAACTATTGATCGATATACGGTACCGATTTAAAAAGTATCCATCGCTCTCGATACTCGGTACCAAAACATTTAGGTTTCGAATAAAAGCGCACATAGGCCAAAAATATGGAAAAAACGATTCAGGGGAGACTCGCCTATCAAAACCCGAATGTGGAGCCAATAGAGCTTTTAATACTGATTCAAATGAAAGATGTATATACATATGTCGGTTCGAGGTCATACAGTGAGCGAAATTTGTTTAGCCGCGTATTGCTTCACATCGGTTTGAAAGAAAATATAATTATAGAAGTAAATGAGAATAAAATTTTTTCAACATCTTTTTATTTAGAATAGAAATAACTTAGCTTATTAACATTTCAAATTCATTAAAGAAAAAAATTAAAAAAATTGCATGATTCTGCGCGAAATTTGTTTAGCCGCATCCAATTTGGATGTGAAAAAAAACATTTTAGGTAAAAAATATGTGTAATTTGTAGTTTTAATACGTTGTTGAACCTCCATTTTTATTAATTGTCTGGAAAATTCGATTTGGCATCGACTCAACTAATTTCCGTAGCGTATTTCTGTCCAGATCTAGCCATGCCTGCAAAATGGATGTTTTTAGCTCCTGTACTGTTGAATACTGGCGACCATTGGCATAAACAACCCTTGCAATTATGCCCCAAACATTTTCAATTGGATTTAAAGCCACTTAAAGGACTTCTAGCTGGCCAGTCAAGCAATGGCACCGATCGGGAAGAAAAAAACTCCTTTGACTTTCTGGAAACGTGGATACTTGCATTGTCCTGTTGAAAAGTAAATTCTATGTCATGCTCTTCCAAATAATTGATGAGCACATCATCCAGCATCTCAATGTATTTTTCGGAGTCCATTTTCGTCGTAATGAAGCATAATTTTAGCTTTCCATAGTAAGAAAACGCTCCCCATATCATGATGGTTCCGCCTCCAAAATTGCGACTAATTTTTGGTGGGTCATTTTGGCGAAGATCATGCCAGTAATAACTAAAACCATCTGGACCATCTAGGTTAAACTTTTTTTCATCTGAAAATATAATATTGTGCCACCGTTCAGTCCAACCCATGTGCTCTTTTGCAAATTTCAGTCTGGCAACTTTATGTGAAGGAGTAAGTTGAGGTCTTTTTAACGGTTTTTTCCACTTTATATTTTGATCAGCAGATAAAATTTGTTGAACCCTTCGTTTTCCGATGGGAAGTTTTAATTTTGCAACTATTTGCGATGCGCTGAGGCGATTTTTTGTAGCTTCTTCCTCAATGATGTTGAATTGGCGCCGGGATATCTTTGTATTTCTCCTACATTTTTTGGGAGAAATACCATATTTCTCACCTAGTTTCAAAAAATTTCTCACAACCTTTTCCGATCGATTGAATTGGCGGCCAATATCTCTATTTCAAATGCCATTTTCCTTCAGAATTTTAATTAGACCTTTCTCAACATCATTTAAAAACTTATTTCTTGCCATTGTTAAATAAAACTGAAAACAATCACGTAAAATAATAAAGTCAGCTTAAGTTCAAAAGATGTTCAAAAAATAGATTCCAAAAAATGGATAACTAACCACCAGAACAATTAAAATAAGACTTAGGGGATTCCCTTAAGCTCGAAAGTGGCTCGAAAACCACGAAACCTCGAAACTTTTCCAGCCTCGAAAAACAACTGTCAAAAATTGTATGAGTGGCGATTTTCGCGTGCCTCGAAAACTTTCGAGGCAAATTAGTCGCGAAAAAAGCCTCGAAAAGTCGTTCGTAAGTTTCAGTGTTGCCTTTATAATTGTTGACTGCGTTTTGATCAATAAATTCATACAATTTACATTTTTCACTTTTTCGTGGCATTTTCAATGCTGATTTTATATGTATTTATTTCAGCTGATGCGATGTATTATACAAAAAACTCTGAATGAGCTGTCAAACTTCGGAATTTCTCCATTGTTTACGAGGCTGAAAAAAGGTGCATTCCCAAAAACAGCCTCGAAAACTTTCGAGGTTTTCGAGTTTTCTGCTCTTCGCGTTTAAGGGAATCCCCTAA
>NW_016160423.1:60953-64855 GCF_001687245.7 Rhagoletis zephyria
GATTCGAAAATTGGAACCAAAATGCTTCAAACAAGTAAGAGTTTATCTGTACTACAGTGCACGAAATTTGCTTAGCCGCGTTCACAGAATGAGGAAGAATTAACAGTTTATGAGGTCAGTCTTAAAATTGTTGTTATTGCTTTAACGCGTTGTAGTAAATAATCAGGAGGAAGTAAAAGTAAAAGCAAAAACAAGAACCTAACGGGATCGAAATACTAAAATTGGCATGATACGGTGATAGTTGGTGCGAAATTTGATTAGCATCAGTTAGGGGATTCCCTTAAGCTCGAAAGTGGCTCGAAAACCACGAAACCTCGAAACTTTTCCAGCCTCGAAAAACAACTGTCAAAAATTGTATGAGTGGCGATTTTCGCGTGCCTCGAAAACTTTCGAGGCAAATTAGTCGCGAAAAAAGCCTCGAAAAGTCGTTCGTAAGTTTCAGTGTTGCCTTTATAATTGTTGACTGCGTTTTGATCAATAAATTCATACAATTTACATTTTTCACTTTTTCGTGGCATTTTCAATGCTGATTTTATATGTATTTATTTCAGCTGATGCGATGTATTATACAAAAAACTCTGAATGAGCTGTCAAACTTCGGAATTTCTCCATTGTTTACGAGGCTGAAAAAAGGTGCATTCCCAAAAACAGCCTCGAAAACTTTCGAGGTTTTCGAGTTTTCTGCTCTTCGCGTTTAAGGGAATCCCCTAACTGATGCTAATCAAATTTCGCACCAACTATCACCGTATCATGCCAATTTTAGTATTTCGATCCCGTTAGGTTCTTGTTTTTGCTTTTACTTTTACTTCCTCCTGATTATTTACTACAACGCGTTAAAGCAATAACAACAATTTTAAGACTGACCTCATAAACTGTTAATTCTTCCTCATTCTGTGAACGCGGCTAAGCAAATTTCGTGCACTGTAGTACAGATAAACTCTTACTTGTTTGAAGCATTTTGGTTCCAATTTTCGAATCGGTATTGGTTTTGTTGACGTATGATATGAAATATTTTTACGTCAACAAGTGCGATATCGATTCGAAACTTGTCGCTAACTGGTTCCAGAATCTTCCCTCTGAAAGGCTTCTTCATCCGTCAAAGCAATTTTCGTGAACCTTGCATCGACTAAGGTTAAAACTGATAAAATAATGTTTCTCTGTTGCGATAAGTTCAAGTGTTTTAGCCGATATCATATAAATTAGTAATGAAAGTTTTTTCTAAACTTGAAATGCATGTAATGGCGAAGGTTTAATGTAAAGAATCTATATCGGGTACCGAAAACGAAGTATTGGGTACCGAAATCTTTTTTAAGTATTGAGTACCGACAATTCACCACATCACTAGAAAGCAGTTTTATTTGCCGCTCTCAGTTGTCAACTCTACGATGACGTCACGCCAAACTTACTCTCACGAATTCTGCTGCAATCGGCGCAGTCTTTTATTCTATCATTCTTGCATAAATATTCATATACAAATGTAAGTGCTAACAGCAATGTTAATTGCTCCTTGTAATTGCCTACATTATTTATCCATGAACTGTAGATACATATTGGTTTTTTTTAAACATAAGAATCAACATTAACGTTTACATTAGCAGGTATGTAACGGGTGATTTTTTTGAGGTTAGGATTTTCATGCATTAGTATTTGACAGATCACGTGGGATTTCAGACATGGTGTCAAAGAGAAAGATGCTCAGTATGCTTTGACATTTCATCATGAATAGACTTACTAACGAGCAACGCTTGCAAATCATTGAATTTTATTACCAAAATCAGTGTTCGGTTCGAAATGTGTTTCGCAAACCCAATTGCTGCGAACGGCGACGAATCGACATTTCACGGTCTTCAGCAACACTCTCAGAAACAGACGCAATATTCTCTTCTGTACGCACTGTACGCATTCGTGTGGTTGGTTTAATGTCCAATAAAGTAAACTGAGTGCGAAACTTGGTCACAATCGCATTAATTGTTTGCTCACTTGGTCGATTATGTAGACCATAAATCGGACGTAAAGCGAACCGAACACTGATTTTGGTAATAAAATTCAATGATTTGCAAGCGTTGCTCGTTAGTAAGTCTATTCATGATGAAATGTCAAAGCATACTGAGCATCTTTCTCTTTGACACCATGTCTGAAATCCCACGTGATCTGTCAAATACTAATGCATGAAAATCCTAACCTCAAAAAAATCACCCGTTATATGCATACATAACCCTTGTTTTGCGCAGTATTCCGTAAAAATTAACAGCAGAGGGCGCTCTTATTTGTGATTTGCTGGTGAGCAGCGCTGTTATGTGGGCATGTATGTTTGATTCTATAGGATTTTTAAAGTCCTGCAGTTCCATTTTTAAGAAGTACTTAAACTTTTTTTTGCATAAGACAATGAGAAGCCCATCCAGAACCTATAANCTTACTCTCACGAATTCTGCTGCAATCGGCGCAGTCTTTTATTCTATCATTCTTGCATAAATATTCATATACAAATGTAAGTGCTAACAGCAATGTTAATTGCTCCTTGTAATTGCCTACATTATTTATCCATGAACTGTAGATACATATTGGTTTTTTTTAAACATAAGAATCAACATTAACGTTTACATTAGCAGGTATGTAGTTATATGCATACATAACCCTTGTTTTGCGCAGTATTCCGTAAAAATTAACAGCAGAGGGCGCTCTTATTTGTGATTTGCTGGTGAGCAGCGCTGTTATGTGGGCATGTATGTTTGATTCTATAGGATTTTTAAAGTCCTGCAGTTCCATTTTTAAGAAGTACTTAAACTTTTTTTTGCATAAGACAATGAGAAGCCCATCCAGAACCTATAACCAAAATTTCAAAAAAATCGGTACAGCCGATCTCGTTCTTTGCGAACAAAAAAAATGGATTTCAAAATATATATTAATACTAGCAGACCCGGCGAACTTCGTCCCGCCCAAAATTAATTTTTTGTATTGAAACATTTTGGTACAACATTTTCACCAANATTGCCTACATTATTTATCCATGAACTGTAGATACATATTGGTTTTTTTTAAACATAAGAATCAACATTAACGTTTACATTAGCAGGTATGTAACGGGTGATTTTTTTGAGGTTAGGATTTTCATGCATTAGTATTTGACAGATCACGTGGGATTTCAGACATGGTGTCAAAGAGAAAGATGCTCAGTATGCTTTGACATTTCATCATGAATAGACTTACTAACGAGCAACGCTTGCAAATCATTGAATTTTATTACCAAAATCAGTGTTCGGTTCGCTTTACGTCCGATTTATGGTCTACATAATCGACCAAGTGAGCAAACAATTAATGCGATTGTGACCAAGTTTCGCACTCAGTTTACTTTATTGGACATTAAACCAACCACACGAATGCGTACAGTGCGTACAGAAGAGAATATTGCGTCTGTTTCTGAGAGTGTTGCTGAAGACCGTGAAATGTCGATTCGTCGCCGTTCGCAGCAATTGGGTTTGCGAAACACATTTCGAACCGAACACTGATTTTGGTAATAAAATTCAATGATTTGCAAGCGTTGCTCGTTAGTAAGTCTATTCATGATGAAATGTCAAAGCATACTGAGCATCTTTCTCTTTGACACCATGTCTGAAATCCCACGTGATCTGTCAAATACTAATGCATGAAAATCCTAACCTCAAAAAAATCACCCGTTATATGCATACATAACCCTTGTTTTGCGCAGTATTCCGTAAAAATTAACAGCAGAGGGCGCTCTTATTTGTGATTTGCTGGTGAGCAGCGCTGTTATGTGGGCATGTATGTTTGATTCTATAGGATTTTTAAAGTCCTGCAGTTCCATTTTTAAGAAGTACTTAAACTTTTTTTTGCATAAGACAATGAGAAGCCCATCCAGAACCTATAACCAAAATTTCAAAAAA
>NW_016160424.1:0-62885 GCF_001687245.7 Rhagoletis zephyria
GCATAAGCAGCCGAACAAATGCACGAAATTTTTGGGAATTAGCTCGGATTCAGGGAATTTTCGATGACAACACTGGTAAAGACGACCAGCTTTTGTAAGCAAAGGAAGGGGCGTTGCACCTCCCATACAAATGGAATATTTCATAATGCATATCTTAGGAAATATTTGGGATAGAGTGCTGGAACTTGGTATGGAGATATATAAAATTAATTCCATACTAATGGAGGAGAACTGCTACCTGTTTGAAAGATCAAACTTAACATGAATTAAGGGAATTACTTATTTCAAAATTATATTAATAAATGGATGCCAAGAAGCTTAAAAAAGTTGTAGTTTGAAAATATTTTGGAAAGATTTGACACAAATTAAAATTAATTATTCGCAAGAAAACTGAAAAATTAAAATATGGGTGTCAAACGAAAGATTGTTTAGAAAATCTTCAGATTGAATATTTAGAATATTACTGAGGTGTAGAACGCAGAGTGAGGGCGATCTAGTCCTTACTTCCTTACTTATATTATAAATCCGAAAGTGAGTTTGTTTGTTTATTACGCTTTCACGCTTTAACTACTCAACCGATCATCATGAAATTGTGTGCATTGGTGTCACTAATCTCTATTAAAAAGATAGGATAGGTTGGAGCGATTGCGAAAATTTTCTTTGTTTTTCTTATTTATTTTATTTTATTTTTATTTATTTTATTTTATTTTTATTTTATTTGATTTATACTTATATTCAATTTTACTTTACTTTATTTTCATTGTTTTATTTTTATTAAATTTTTTTTACTATTAGTTAATTTAAAGTTTTAGAGTTGAATTTTATAGAAAAGCCAGCAACAACTAACTGAAAGCAACGTAAAAAATATATAGAACTTATAAAAAAAGAACCAAAACGAAATAAATAAAAATTCTACTGGCCGTGGGACTCGAACCCGCGACCTTGCGGCTCGTTTATCTGCGCATTAAAGTTCGCATTCTGCCCATTCTTTTATGTGATTTTTATAAGTATTTTATTTTATTTTAAAATTTTTGAAAATTTTCAATGATATTCAAGAATAAAGTTTAAAAAGGATATTTTCAATGCCTATTCGTCCCCGTGAATCAAAAAATTTGATTGTTTTCTATTGAAGAGAATTTTTTTTTTAGTTGTTCAACACTGCACTGAATTTAAAAATAAAATGAAGTAATTATATCTTTGAAATATCAAAGTTCTTTTAAAAATAATCCTGACGTTAGGGAAAAAACTAAAAAAGCACTTTTACTATATTTTATCTCTGGATTCGCAGGTATATTGATTTTTGTTAGTATAAAATTGACTGTTGCACGGTGTTATAATTTCGAAAAAAATTTGGGGATCCACAAGAAGTGCTAAGCGGCGTAATGTCTTACAAGTCGTAAAATGTTCCAATGTAAAAAAGGTTAAAATGGTTTTAGGGGTTACGCAGGGTGTAATAAGAGCTAATAGTATGCTTAGCTATTTGAAACATTTTCGTGTAGTCACAACAGAACATTTAAACCGCTGTTTTACCTTGAAAGATTTTACCAATTGAAAGATTTTAAGATTTTACCGGAACCGGAAACTATTAGCATTTTTACTGTAACTAACTATTCACTTTTACCACATTCGCAGCTTTCGATACATTATTTTACGATTTTGTGTTTTAAATATTTTCAGGCAGGATAAACGAGTTATATAATATATGGACAATATCTCATTACGAAGCGATTCATCAAATTAAGGCAAACCATATTTCAAATTGCCGAAAAATTTGCAATTGGTATTTTTAAATATGTGTTGCTTTTTGGTGTATACCTTACCACAATTCATCCTTATGAAAGCAGTAATTACATACCTGCAATGAAAGAAAGAGAAAAGGCAAAATTAGAATATTTCAATGAATATCTCTAACATTATCAATAAATTGATTATAGGTTTACAATATCAAGTTAAATTGTTTTTAGAATAACTTAAATTGTATTATTAAGCCAACTCAAATAAAAAGATACGAGAACAGTTGGACAAATGAGCGACTTTTTGAATAAAATTTCTATTTTTCCGCAACAAAGCGATTTATTTCACAACAAGTCTCTTTTTCTACCGATACATTTAGTTCAGCGTTTTTCCATTTTCCAGGTTCTTTAAAGGTCCACAAAATATTTCAGTGAAGACCTCTTTTGTGCAAGTTCTTAATTATTTCTTAAGTCTGTGGTGTGTTAGTGGAGAATTATCTGCGATATGTTTTTGAAGCAGACCCAACACCTGAAAATATTGTTGAAAATATACTTCAATTCCCAGAAAACGGCAATCTTGTTAAGTTAAACCTGACCCATATGGTCGATAGGGAGGTACTAACTAGGGAGGTGACTAACAATCTGAAAACGATAGAATGGTAACGCACGTGTGAGCCTCGTACTCAAACCGCCACGCGACGAAATACTTGACGGCCGAGGGGAAATACGATGCAGGACGGTAGGAGGTTTAGTTCGTGTTAAAGTCCCACAGGGGACGGGGTATACAGGCTTTCGATGCTTCCTCCTCAAAAAGTCACTGACTTTTTAAATTTCCCTTGTATATACATACATACATATGTACATATGCATGTATATTAAGCCGTATCACGACATATCAAAGAAAAAAACTTTGGCGTGTGTCAGTTTTATTTAAATAAAGAAAATTTTTGTTGTAAAAAAAAAAATCAAAAGTTCTTGCTAGGGACTATAATTGGCCATTAAACAGTGTTGGCCTTCAAAACTGCTTTAATTTATACCTGCAAAAATTTTGGAATTACCAACCCTAGATTTTTATTTTTATACTATAAATTTAAAGCTATCAAAAAGCGATGACGACCTTGCTAAAAAGGGTTAGGCTTTATTCAATTATAGTCCCGAGCGAGGCCTTTTTGGTGACATAAAAATTTGAAAAGAATCGGATTGCAAATAAAATAAGAAAGTTATAGCAAAAAACGCGATTGAGCGGTTTTTAGCGGGTGAATAAAAAAAAAAAACATTTTCACACCCAAAATTTTTTCTCGACATAAGTATTCAAATAAAACTGACACGTTAAACTTGTTTTCTTCGTGATACGCCTAGTGTGCATACATACATACAGTGTAAAAGATATGCACAAATATTAGAACACTTAAATTTAGCAGCAGAATGGCAAATAATATCTACGTTCATCTTTAAATCAACATGTGAGACTAATGGATATTTACTTATACATACATATGTATGTATGTATGTACATTCATACATATTCCAGGCGCTATGTAAATGTGCAATTTTGTCTCTGTTTATGCAAGAAGAGAAAGGATACAAGAGATCGGTTGGGTTGAAAGAATTAAATGTTTTCTTTATTAGCAAAGATATGCAAATATAATGTAATGCTAGTGAAAATATTTATGTATGTATGTATGGAGATTGTATGTATAATATATGTATGTATATGTATTCATCATCAAGGATACATTTCGATTGAGCATCGCTTAGGAGTTATGTAAGTATGTAAATATTTAGATTGCAATTCCGTGCAGATTTGTATATGTATGTATGTATGTATTTGTGCGTTTCCGTTAGGTTATAGCAAACTTACGAAATTTACATTTCCCGAAGGATATTACAAAGTAAACAAACTGTTGAGTGTATACTGTGGCTTTTGGGGTCTGAAAAATAAATTCATAGCTAAATAATAAAATTTGGCACGTGGATAAGTATGAGCCAATATACACACATATACATACATACAAATATGTATAGGTATGTAAATATATAATGGTCTTTTAAATAGTATGTATGTATCTTATTACATTAAACGAGGAATTCTTGTATATAAATATATGTATACATCTATAGGGTTCTTGGAAGCGGCTCTAACGATTCTTATGAAATTTTTTATACAGATAATGTTTTGCATTTTAAGATTACCTAAATAGATATCATCTTCAACAAGAATCGTATAAGGTTTCCACCTATTCGAAACTAGTTACTAATTAATTAAAACATTATTTTTTTCGTAAGTATATACAGTATATTTATGTATATATATATGCTCAAGATATGTACTATTCATTCCAACGTATTTCTAAATAGGGTTGCCACCTAAATTTTAAAGTGAGAAATTTACTACTTTATAGATATCAAAATCTATTTTTTTCAATGTATTTCCAAAATATTTTTCCAACGCTATTCAAATGACCAGTATTTGATACCCAAACCTTGAAAACTTTAAAAAGTATATGCACTCGGAGCAAAGCTCGGTTAATCTGGTACTTATGTGAATTGCGACATGTGCGTATCTACATGCATTAAACTAGAAAAGCACATCACCAGAAATCATGAATCAGAATATGGTATGGTTGACCTACCTATACAGGGTTAGATCACTTGAGCCAGATTCGTGGATATCAAGGGAGTTGGTCCCACTACCTAAGCCAGGGCAACCAGCCAATAAAGGGGAGTCGTATCGCCCTATAACTCTGCTTAACCAAATAGTGAAGGCATTTAAGGCCCTACATCTGACTTCTGCGCTATACGTGTCACCTGCTAATTAGCCTCTGCGACAAAACTGCTCTGTTTGCGCTGAATTGGCCAAAGGCGTTGGACACTGTTTGTAATTCCACGCTGTTGAAGGACTTTGATGCATTCTCTCCCCGCTGGGAATGAAAAAGTGGATGGAGAATAATCTGAATGGTTGGCAGTAGTCAGTAATTTTACGAGATCAAACCTCGAAGCCTAGAAGAATTAAACAAGAGGTCCCCTCACAGGGTGTTGTCCTATCCCGGCTTCTTTTTAAATTCCATAACTGGAAGCTTTGGAAGGAGTTTGTCTGGCCTGCTATGCTGCGGATAGTTCGATAATGGAATCCGCTAAGGGGATTTACTGATCTATGTTTGAAAGTCAATGACTACATAGACCTCTTTTCTACGAAATCTCTTTTCACCACTTGGGCGCAGAAAGTCAAACTCCAGTTCGGCATCCATGTCGATGGCACACCAATTTCTCGGTAAACATCCCTAAAATTTTAGATGTTACTTTGGACAGCTCTCCGTCATCGCGCACCCAAACACAATTGCGAAAAAAGTGCAAAATAAATTTTTTGGCAATATAGAAGGCAATTGGCCGGATGTTTCTAAATTATGCTGCGCCTACTTGGTCGCCGGGGACTAGTAGGTCGCAGTGGACAAGCCTGCAGATTTAGTAAAACTCCGCACTCCGGATAGTAAGAGGATGCCTTCTGATGTCGCAACAACACCATCTACATAATGCTCTCAGTGAGCATCCGAGCAGACACTTTTTGGAAGGAGAGCCTCCTCTCGAAACACCTCAAAAAGTATCTCCACGTTTCACAGACAATATATAACCGACAAGCCATACACGATAACGACGAAGCAACGAGAGATCCGTGTATCTCTGGCACAACTAAGGTCTAAATATGGTAGTCGACTGAACTCATCCCGACCAGACCCTGACATATCCAACATCCTTACTAATATTACAAATTTGAAAATTTGTGAGTGATTATGTTTGTTGCTCTTTTACGGCAAAACGGATGAACGGATTTCATTGAAATTTTACAAACAGATAGGTTATAACCTGGATTAACACATAGGAAGAGAGTTGTCACCTTTTTCGAAAGTTAAAATGAGTTTAATTATTGAGTTAAACGAAATATTTTAGGCTTAAGAAAGCTGTATCTGGTTCGAAAATATGTTTGACGTGGGTTGCCAGCTTAGGAAAATCAACTTAATTGGCAATTTAAATGAAATCCTACAAATATTATAAAAGTGAAAGTTTGTTAGATAGCTTCCGGAGATTCCTTATGACCTGGATAAATATATATCATATTTTTTAGAGAGGGTTGCCCTGCTTAAAAGGTAAAATTGTATTAAAAAAAAATTTACAATTTAGATGCAAAACGGCAAAGATTTAAAAAAGTTTTATAACTAAAACATTGTGAAGAAAGTTGCCACCTATTTCAAAATTTAAATTTCAGTTTTCTAATAAGTGTTACTTGATTATTAAATATGGGTGGCTAACGAATGAGTTCTAAGAAATCCTTGATGAGAGAATATTTTGCTTAAAAGTCAAATTCGCTTTTCCGTTGTTTTTTTTTTATATAACAATTGCCAACGGTCTTGTGTATTTTATTTCGTAAAAAATTTATGTTTATATGAAAATAAATGCAAAAATCAGTCATCAAAAAATTAAGTTATTAAAAATTTGCACTTAATTGGACTAAAATTTTATGTGCTATAAAACTGCATGCCGAAAAATGTTCTAAAGATTCAGATTAAAAAGCTCGAAATTTGCATGAAAATATGTTGAATTTTCCTACATTTTTTACGAAGCTTTACATGGTTTTGGCAAAGGCTGGGATAATGCTTTAATAGAAAAAAGTAGCTTAAAAAACGTTTAATATTAAAAAAAAAAAATCAACACGCGTGAACCCTTGTTTGATTCACTGTAAATAGAGCCAGTGCAAAAAACGAGTCCCAATCCAAATAGAATAGATAAAATCGAAAAGAATAAGTAGAAAAAAAAAAAAACACAAAAGGACACGAATTGGATACGTAAAAGCTGCTGGCCTGTTTATCAGCAAATTGCGTGCGAGGAGGAGTAAGGATATCCGGTGCGGCTACACGCGAGCACACACTACGTACATTGCTGCAAAGCATACATATGTATATACATACAAATTCATGATACATATACATACAAACAAGTTAGAAAGTCTAAGTTCGGGCAGAGCCGAACATTAAATACCCGGCGCAAGTATTAAATATATGTTTTTTCACCTTTCCGAAAGCTACCGCTAGATGGTAAACCGGGGTGTACCTATTTTCAGTAGCGTCCTTAAATTTCGAAATATTGATTTCAAGCATTTCTGAAATTTACCGTTATATGAAAACGGCCGGAATTTTAGCCCGATTTCAATAATTTTTACAACTTGTCTTTTAGGTGTAGCAAGCACAATTGTAATGGTAGAACGGTTACCGATATACTATATGTGATCATAAGTGGGCGGTGCCACGCCCATTTTCAAAATTTTACCTAAACTATTTCTTGGTAAAGAATTGTTGCAAGCATCAATTTTGAATAAATTAGCTTCAATATTACTGATTTATCGAAGATTTTGTATTTCTAAATTACCGTTATATGGGATGTGGGCGTGGTTATCGTCCGATTTTTTAAATTTTCGGCCATTTAGTATGCTGTACTTAGGCCAACAACTGTGCCAAGTTTGGAAGAAATTGGTGCAGCGGTTACCAAGATATACACATGTAACCATAAGTGGGCGTGGCTACGCCCATTTTCCAAAAATTTATAATATTCTTATTTTTCGTCTGCAGATTATTACAAATATCAATTTTGAGTGAATATCTTCAGTAGTTACTAAAATATCGCAGTTTTCGTATTTCTGGAAATTACCGTTATATGGGAAGTGGGCGTGGTTACTGTCCGATTTCGCCCATTTTCAATACCAACCTACCTTGGATTAACAGAAACCTACATACCAAATTTCGTTGAGATATCTCAATTTTTGCTCGAGTTATCGTGTACACGGACGGACGGACAGACGGACAGACAGACATGGCTTAATCGATTTCTCTATTCATTCTGAGCATATATGTATACATTTGTCTATATCTATCTCGATTCGTTTTGGCTGTTACAAACAACCGTTATGTGAACAAAATTAATATACCCTTGTGCACAAGTGCGCAAGAATATTCACCAAATTGGAAAACTCAGTGTGACGCAGGACGCCACAGGCTGTAAGAACGTTGCCGTAGACATGCAAGACGTTAAGAAACGCAATCGCCACAGCGCTATAGTCGGTGTCATTTACTTTGAAATTTTGTTAATACTGCTTGGCGATTAAATGAATGTACATTAGGGTAGTCCAAAAATACATGCGTGGGAAAAAGTTTAAAATGTTAAGCCCTCACCCGTTTTTGGTAAAAAAAAATATATATATATATTTAGAACTGCCTCACAAACAATATTTTTCACTCTGTTCCTCTTCGGAAAATGTTCAAAATTAATATCCAATTGTTTATTTTACCATTTTTTAATATTGACTATTTTTTATACGTTCCCTAAAACCCCAAAAAATTGTTGTTAGTATTATAAAATGGTAAAATAAACAATTGGGAATTATTATTAGAAGTTTCCTGAAGAGAAACAGTGAAAAATATTGTTTTTCAAGAATTCTATACCATTTCTATGAAAACGTGTTTTCCCCCATATATACTACATGGAAAACTTTATGGGCTTCGAAACAGTTCTAAATATCATTTTTTTTTTAATAAAATATTAGAAAAATACTAGAGGGTGAAAGCTTGAACTTTTTTTTACCACTCTTATGTATTTACATATATACGTATGCATATAGCTATGGTTAGTTACATTAGCGTGACTGCGTAAGCATACACATAAGCGTTTAAGCGCCAACGGTAGAGCCAAAATTGCTGGTGTATTTGTGGGTTTTGCCTTTTTGTTATTTTAGTTAATATATGTGTGTCCTTTACATTGCAAGTCTTAGATGCGTTATATGTCGCATTTTCTCCTCTTATGGAATTTTGCACTTAATCTTGTAATCCCCCAAACGTTCACACATATGTTTGTATGTGGTGCGCACACGCATAAAGAGTGATATGTATATTGAGATACTGTCCTTGAGATTGGATTACAGTATATTTTGCTTAGCCTCCTTTGCACGGAAAACTTGTGCACGTAACCGAAAAAGGCACTTAGCGAATTTTCTTTACTACTTCAATGAGGAAGGTATCCGAATCCCTATGAAACCAAATATATAATTGTAGAAATTACTGCAAGCGAAATTTTTACCGAATGTTATCTAATTATCTATATAACTACATAAATTGATAGCCATTTTCGTTGCTCTGCGAGATGAGCAAAATAAATAAAAGGTTGTAAAATTAAGTAATTGTAGGTCCAGTGCAGGTAAACGTAATACTTTCATTGATAATTGATACTAGTCGCACAATTTTTAAGGCAGGTATCGCCAATGTGCAGGTATATTGAATGCATCTATCGGAGCAGTTTCCTTATAAATATTAAAACTAATGCTTTTGATGCGCATTTTGGGGTAGGTATCTTAAATGTGCACTTAAGCATAGAGGCAGCAAAGCAAAATATACTGTATTCACAGTGGAATACATATGTACATACTTATGTATGTGCTATCAGTTCGGTTCGTTGAAATATTATGCGGAAGCAATTGGCAGATGTTGCCTTTGAATTTGTCTTAAATTGGTGGGAGGTTGTCGAAGACAGCGAGCGTGAATACAATGGATTTTTTGGTATAAAAGAGCACTTGGAAATTCATATTTTATCAGGTTTTCTTACGTATAAGATACTGAGTCGATTTGTATAAATTGTACACTCAGCTTCTGAGAATTTTAATGCCGGAAATTTTGTCATCACATTTTTTTTTGTTTTGTAATCATGTAACTATGGCAGTGCCAGGCAGTTAGTAGCCTCGCGAGGCTATGTGCGCTAAGTGTGCTATGTGTGCGTGTGCATTTTGCCTGGCACTGAACTATATGTAGGACACCGTATTTAGCTATGTATGGCTAAAACTAGGACTGTAATATTTCTAAGTACTTAATGCTTCAAGAATAGAATAATCTTATTGACACAGATAAATATGCAAACAGGAAATTGAAATTCAGACGAAACTTAAGCGGTGAGTATGGACCAAAATGTTCTTTATGGCCAAACATAGTAATGACTGCTAGCAAATCTACTCAAGGGCAATGAAAAACAATTTTGAAGTCGCAAAGAATATGGTATGTGCATGCGGTTTTTCAAATCTAATGATGAAATTTTCAAATTTTACATGTCGCTATTGAGTCCGGCTTCAAATTTAGTTAAATACTCTTTAGATTTGTGTAGTGAAATTTAGTTAATCTTCGATAATAAACAGCATTTGGACTCAATGCCAACGGCATCTTCGAATAGATCGGAGCAGATTGTTGGGTGTTAAAGAGCTCAGATGGTCATCTCTCAACGTATCAAAACCAAAAGCTTCATACCTAATTGTTGCCAAAGCGAGGCAGAGACACAGAAAGTGTTCCGCAGTCTCATCCACCTCAAAGCAGGAGATGAAATGGGGTTGTTATATGGTCAGGTGTTTGTGCCACGAGAAGTAAACATTCAGCAATACCACAAGTTCTTTGCATACCTCACGGGTCAAAGCGACATGAGATTTGCCCACATAAAGACCTTCGAAGTCTCTCAGTCATTTCTGAGCGAAATATTCATCCAGTTGCCGACAGTGTCTTCGACGGCCGAAGTGCTAAAACTGTGTGCGATCCAATGAATACCTGAACTGAGCACTTTTATATAAAAGAGAAGCTCCTTAAAGTTTACAATCGACAGGCTATATGTTGTCCACAACCGATTGTAGAAGGGACGCATTCCTACGCGTTTTTCTTGGCGAGGAAAAGGTTCATACCTAAGTTTAAACAGAGTTAAATTAAATTAAATAAATTTTCTTCTTATTATTTGGCACTAAAGCCGTCTCATCTTCTTCAAGGCCGCAGCGCATTTAAAGCAAATATTTTTTGAAAAGGATTGCCAGCTGTTTGAAAAATTAAATTCCATTAACTTGATTAGATAAAAGAAATATTACAATATGGGTGTCAAATGAAAGCCATTTAAGAAAACCCACTTTCCAAAATAGTTTAAAGAAGGTTGCCAGCTATTTAAATAATTAAATTCGATAAAATCTTATATATAAAATAAAGTTACTTAACAAGATAAGAGTTGCCACTTGTAAAAAATTTAATTCAATTTAGTTTACTGAACTACTACAATATGGGTATCAGTCGAAATGGTTTTGAAAAAGCTTTACTTCTAAACAACATTTACGAACGTTGCCACCTGTCTACAAAACTAAATCTAATTTTAATTAAGAGCATAGGTAATTGAAATATAAATGTACCACATGAGTGTCAGGCGCAGTTGGTTATTTCAAATCGCATAGTGAAAACATTTTGTGGAGGGTTGCCATCTGTTTAAAAATTTAAGTTTAAATAATTCATATAATTTCTAAACTATATTTTGGAGTCAAATAAAACTTGAGTTAAGGGAATTAATCAATTGAAATATGTGCCTCAATAGTTTAAAACTATTTTGAAGGGGGATGTCACCTGTTTGAAAAGTCGATTTTTTTTTATTAAACATAAGTAAAATGAATAATGTTCATATGTATTAAAATATGATATAATGTAAAATGTAATAAGTGTTCTTTTGTTTGAACATTGCAGTATTTTAAGGTTTGACAGGGTTGCGACCTATTATAAAAATTAAATTCAATTAAAATTATTGAACATTTCAAATGAATTATTACAATATCTGTATCCACCAAAATGTTTTTGAGGTCTTCATTCTAAACTGCATGTAGTAAGGTTGCCACATACTTAAAAAATCCAATTCGGCTTGGATTTAGAGAAATAGGTAATTCAAATATGTACCACAATATGTCTCAGGGAAAAAAGCTTTGAAGAGGATTAAAAAATAAATAAAAATGTGAAAATCCTCTATGTATTTGGCTGTGCAAGTATGAAAAGTTTTATTAAAATAAATTACTTCTAATGTAGTACGCAGAAATTTCATACACTCAGCGAAGATGGTGAGGGAAAACTAATATACATGCATATACAGTCATTTGAATAATAATAGGGACACGCAATTTTGACCGGTTATGACTATTTCTCGTTTGTTTGTTTAATGTTTGATATTTTTTTTAATAAAAATGCAGCGCATTATCTAACAAAAGCCATATATGTTGGTCTAAATTTTAAACATTGTAGAAAAATTTAAAAAATTCAACAAAATTTTACAACAACAAAAATTTAGCTAGAATTTAATGGGCTACAAAACTGCATTCTTAGAATTTTTATAAAAATACTTAATAAAAAGTTTGTTGTTTTTGTAAAAATTTGTTGCACTTTTTAGTTTTTCTACAAAGTTTGAAATTTGGACTTATATGGTTTTTGTAAGATAATGACCTTTAATTATATAAAAAAATTATAAACAGAAAAATGGCCAAAACTGGTCCTTATAATTTTTTCCATGACTGTATACAATCTACTTCTTTCCGTTTCGCACCTAGCTTTATGTATTTCTAACTTCGATTTTTTCATTACTTTTGCCCTCATAAATTTGTGTTGGGGATTAATTAAAATTTCTCCTCATTATGTTCATAAACCAAATACGTACTTGTGTATAGAGAAAAAAAAAACGGTCTTCAAATCTCGCCGAAGCTTCTCCTACTTGTAAGCACGTGCGTCATTTGTTGAAAAAAAAAACACTTTGCTAACCTTCATAGCCAACCGTAGTAGATGCAACACGTTTTCTGAGGTTTAAAGTGTGCATGCACGCACACTCGCTCACGTACCTGTATACGTAATATACATTTAGATGCATAAGTACATATATGCTAGCATTTACACCTTATATAGTACCTTATATGCATATATACTAATGTACAAAATACATATTTATAGCTGTAGAGAGTATGATAAGAAAATAAAAGTTTATTCTAAAAACTAAAGGGCCCGTCCCGCAATAGCAGAGTATTTAGCAAAATGCGCCAGAGCAAGTGTAAGAGAAATCGAAAGAGAGTCCGAGAGAGAAATCAACAAATTATTTGCTTATATTAAGTTTTTGTTTTTGTAGTTACCGAAAAATCACTTTTTTGTTGTACCTATTAATGTCGACATTGACTCTGACAGCCGGACAAAAGCAGTGCGAGTAAATGCCAAAATGAAGTGAATAATTGAGAGAAAAGACCTGGCAAGGCAATGGGGCGAGAGCTTGAAGCACTTAGCATGTACAAGTAGATAAGTACCCATGTGCATAAGTTCATTCTCGTACCCAACTCAACCCCTACACTGACATTGAACATTTAAAGCGAGCTTTCTTACAAAAGTAATGCTGGTTAAACGCAGACACACAACGCCAATTGTGTGAGGGTATACGCGACTAAAGAGAACACAAAGTGTGCTGGAGCACCGCAAACCTTTGTGGGGCTTATAAACGTACAGTATACATACGGTGACCATATTTATGAGAGCTGAATAGGGGGCAAAAAATAATAATTTTGCAAATATTTTCCACAACAGCTTACAGATCTTAAGGCCTTCTTCAATGATCTTAGATGTATCTATGTAAACTGGCAATCAAAAGTGAGTGCATGGTGTTTTTTGTTGAATATTTGCCATGTTTTTTTTTTTAATATGGTTCATGCTTTAATCAAAACCACATAAGTCAAGCTTTCAAACTTTATACGGAACTTAGAAAAATTCAACAAATTTTCGTATAACTTTTGAACTATTTACTCTGAATTTTTAGAAAAATGTAGGTAATTCGGTTTTTTAATTCTAGTAAAACGAAAAAAAAGTTCAAAATTTATTTTATTTATTTCTTTTATTTTATTTTTTCCTAGATTATTATTTTTTTCTAAAGATTCTAATTAAAAAGTTTGAAATTTTGGTGCAGCATTGCATAATTAATTTTTATAGTTTTTTTATTAAGTTAGAATTTTGGTATTATATGCTTTACTTTCATAAAATAAATAATAAACATTAAATAAACTAAGGAAAATTATCCAAAACTTACTAAAATATCAGGTCCTAGTTTCTATTCAACGAATCGAATCACAGGTATACAGATTATAAAATAATAACTGTTTATGGAGAATATTACGATCAATTACAAACATCACTTAAAACTCGTTCATAGGCCTGCCATTTTAATGAGCTGTTAAGGCGTCGAAAGACCGAATACGGGACATATACAGGGCATTAAAAGAAATACAGAACATTTGGCGTCGCGTATAAAATAAGTAAATTATCAGGACAATGGGTCAAAAAAACAGGACTGACCCGTATAATACAGGACGGATGGTCACCGTAAGTATACATATGTGCATGTTCTGTCGTCTAATTATAGGAGGGTGTTCCGACACCCTCACCCAATAAAGTTCACAGTGTGCCACTATAGCATGCCTGTGTTGTATGTATATACATACATATGTATGATGGCATGTAGCTGGTATACAGAGAAAAAGTTACTATTGCAAAAAGCTTTCTCATGCTTGGCAGCTCTAATAGCTTGTGTGAAAGTGAAATTTTCGAAGCTGCAAGCGGAGAGCGCACATTTGCAATCGAACTGTCCAACGGTGTGGAGGACAAAAACGCAGAAAATTTAAATAAAAATTTGCGCAAAGCAACGGTTTTGGTTTTGGTAGATTAAGAAAAATGGGAAAATTACTTATTTTTTCTAGCTACTGCAACAGTTATCGGCTCTAAGCTTTTAAGAAAATTTGCTTGTGGCGTTGATAGAAAATTGTTAAAATTAAATATAGTGTGCGGAAAATTTTAAAAACTAATAAATAGATATTGAAAATTTTGGAAATTATGTGATAGCAAAAAAAAGTATAAATAAATAAAAAAAAACGTGAGCAGCGGCGCAGCTCACGCCAGCCGTAAGGGGATTTTCCATGTGTGCATGTGTGTGTAAAAATTGTGTGCAAAAAACGCGTAGTTTTCAAATTTTACATCCAACAACACCCCTGCGACGTTTGTGCATGGAAAAGTGTCAGCCAGCTGACCAATCACTGAACTGTTTAGCCTCAGCCCATAACGCGATTCGAATGCAATATTTCGTATTGATACGAGTTGACGCAAGAAAATTAAATAAATTACAAATTTCAATCACTTAACATATTTCAACATTAAATGAAATATAAATTTGCGCTACTACAACACTAACATATGTCGGGCTTGATACTAGCTGCGCTGGCTATAGTCTTTGACGCCTGAGAGTCGGTCAGAAAGAGCGAGCAGAATAT
The DNA here is from genome assembly GCF_001687245.7 of Rhagoletis zephyria. Lineage (NCBI taxonomy): Eukaryota > Metazoa > Arthropoda > Insecta > Diptera > Tephritidae > Rhagoletis > Rhagoletis zephyria. Next base: position 14,890 of record NW_016160424.1, read on the forward strand.
ATATAGATAGAGAGAGAGAGCGAAAAGTGATTGAAAGCAGTTATACATATTTGTTGACGCAAAAGCGAACGCGAAAAGTACATAAAAATATATTTACATACATACATATGTATGTATGAATATGCATATGCAAATACGCTGGGAAAAAGGAGGAAATCGTAAAAAAGCCAAAGGCAAACGGTCGTAAAACAAAAAGCAACAAACACCCCACCAACATAAACAAAAATCGGAAAAAAAATAAATACAAATTTTAGTAATAGCAATAGCAATAAGTAGCAGAAAATACTAAAATTACACACAAAAAAAACACTAACTACGAGCGCAACAAACAACCACCGATTTGCATACCTACATACATATTTTGGAGCAGACAAGCAACATGTTGATAGGCGAAAGTTCCTAGGCAAGTTTTTAGGCCTAAGTAAGAACAAGAGTAAGCAGCAACAAATAGCATACACACATAAACACGCAAACACTTACTCAAAAGGATACAAAAATACACATTGAAAAAAAACAAAGCAAAGCAAAAAAAACAAAACAAGTGGCAGGCACGCGACCCTTTTTGTTGCGCAACATGTTGCCAAGGTATAGACTGTTGCATGCGATGACACGACAAATGCAAGCAGCGTGTGCAGAAGAGAAGCAACCCACGTAGGTACATATGTATACTAATTGAAAACAAAAACAAAGCGACAACACAGAAATAAAAACAACACGAAAAGTGTGGCACGCCAGTTTTTTTTTGGTGAATACAACATAACGTGGTAACAAACAAAAACAATAAAAGTAGGGCGACGCATGTTTTAATTCAATTAATTATCAATAAAAACGAATGTATTTAAATAAAAACAAAGCTAATTATAACGTTGCAATTGTACAACAAGTAAGAGTAAAACGAATGAGTATGCTAATTAATTACATAGTAGTGCAACTAGAGCTTGCATAAATAATACAAAATGCAAATTGTAATACAAATGTAAAGGTGAGATTAACTAAATGGGGAAAGGGAAACAAAGCCGTGTCAAAAACATATGTATACCGACGGTACTCTGCAATAAGGGCACAACTCAAAACTAAAAAAACAAACTTACAACCGAACATGCGGCACATGTCTCTAATCCTTGTAAAATACACTATGTCTAATCCGTTCTAAGACTTTATAAAGCAGGCACATTCTCTGCTCGTGATTATCGAATATGACTTCAAAAAAGATCCTTCTGGATTCTTCATTGCATTTTGTCATAATTTTACAAAACTCCAAATAATTAAACTTATCAGAAAACTGTGGTAGGTAGCTAGCGTGGTAGCATAGAAAGGCTAGACACATAAAAAATCTCCTCCTTAACTCCAAGCTGGAATTGTAAACGCACCCTAAAACAGAAAGCATTTCGCTGTATTAAATCGATTACGATTTATAAACGGCGTTTCACAATGGATAAATTAACTCACTTTCAGTAGTTAACTTCATTTTTTTTATTTTTTGAATTCGACACCAAAATTTTTAATATGCGTTAGCTAACCACAATAATGCCGGATTTCCACTGGACATTAAATAACAAACAACTCTATATAACTCGAAACACAATGTCGGTTGAGTCGATCTGAACTTGGCAGAGTAAAATGATCACTTTTTTCCGAAACGGTAGCAGTTATAATCTTTACAATAAAAATCATTCCAATTAAATTTAACTATTATTTTGTGATTTTTATTTTTTCTATTAAGAATAATAGCATTGTTTTATTTTGATCAAATTATAACCGTTATTTTCAGATTTAATTTTTGTATATCAAAAAAGATTTAAAACAGTAATTTAAACGTAGCCTCTATCATAACGATGAAAAATTATCGAAAAAAATATAAATCACAAAATTAATATTGAATTTGATGTAAACTGCAGTTAAGACTAGGTGGTAAGAGGACTGATTTTATACGAGGTACATGGCGTATGAGCAACCTTTCATGGTGCCTTATAATTTCAGCAACAATCAGTTTGAAAATTTAACTTCGCCAGTGATTAAAGTGAAAGTAAGAAAAGTCAAATATGCAAAGAATAATTTTTTTGTGATGTTTTGTTACTTTTTATTTAAGAGTTGGTCTAAATATCCTTTTAGAAAAACAAAACTATTTGATTCCGCTGAGCGGTTATAAGAAAAGTCTATTTGTGTTTTAAGATAAATTCCGTCAAGCAATTCTTCACATAATATGCTGACTTTATCTAACATCTAGTTAAAGCAACACAAAAATCTGTAACAGTAGACAGCCTAAGTTACAGTGCCTGTGTATAATTTTATTATAAATTCTTAAAATTTTTCAAAAAAAACGTTAGTCGTGGTGGCCTATCTAGGAAGGAGATAAGTTAAAGGCGGCTTATATGTATGTAAATGCGAATTTTTAAGCAAGGAAAATAATCTTCGAATAGGGTATAAATATTTATTTTCAATCGATAAGCAGGAAATGTTTTTTTTTTTGAAAAAAAAATTTGTAAATAACGAATTATTAAAAACTTTCCATCACTTCCAGCAACTGCAAAAAACCGAAGATCAGTTAATTCTGTATGAGTGAAAGTGCGCGTACGAGATCAATAAAGTAAGCCCTCCAATAGACGAACTACGAAAACTTAAAAGCAACCAAAATACATAGATACAAATTAAATCAACGACGAGTAAGCAAAACACACATTATAAATAAAATTACTAAGCAAACAAAATTAATAGCTTGAAAAAATCAATCAAATTTTTGCGGCAACTAAAAAAAAAAATAATTGAAACGTAAACCACGCTAGCCGGCGAACTATAATTCGACAACTGTAAAGCAAAATAATAAAAACAAAACAAAACAAAAATCTACTCGCAATAAAAAAAATGAAATTAAACAATTATTGCACCAGTGTAAAGTAGAACACGTTGAAGCAACAACTACAACAACAAGATATACAGACACACACACGAAGATGTGTTTGTAAAACACGAATATTAATGGTTTTTAGCTGTGATATAACGTCTAGCGATAATTTGAAACGGTAGGCAAAATGCGAAATGCAAAAGAAAAACAAAACAAATAAAATTATCAAAACAATGTATTTATTGTATTTGTGTTAATCGTTCATTTCATTTGTGTGTATGTATGTGTGTCATATATGTTTGCACTCAATAGATTTGATTATTTGTATGGAAATATGTATATCGTCGTTTAAAGTACAAATCCGCGTATCAACAAAATGCAAAACCGCGTATGTGAGGTTGCATAAATTATTTTCAAGAGAGTAAAAACACTCGTATTTCAAAATGGTTCTATTTTTTTTTTTTTTAAAAAGCAATCGCATTTCTGGCTAGAATATTTCAGGACGAATGGATAAGGATTGAGCCAAGAGCTTATGTGAGCAAATCCAATTTTTGGCAGCAAATGTCAATTGCGCGGTTTTGTACTTTAAACGACGATATGTAAATGCGGCTTTATATTGTTTAGGGGTGTACACAAAGGGAGGAGATTTCAAAGAATTTTAATTTTTTTAGCAAATAAAACCCGACTTCAATTCTCATAAAAAATATATATATATATATATATATCTCATGATCCACTAATCGGATCTTAACCAGATTAGTATGGGACCACCTCTGAGACACTACCTTTCCAAAGTTATGCGGAAACATACATTAAAAAAAATATATATTCCGACGAGCTGATAACCTCCTCCTTTTTTGGAAGTCGGTTAATAAGGGCAAAAGGATAAAGCAAAATAAAGTGAAGTTAAACTAAATTAAAAAAAGGAAAGAGAAAAGTAAAGTAATGTAATGTAAAGTAAAATAAAGTAAATAAAAAATTTAATTATTCTACAGTAATGTAAAGTAAAATAGCGTAAAGTAAAGTAAAGCAAAGTAGTGTAAAGTAAAAAAAGATAAGTAAAGTAAAGTAGTGTAAAGTAATGTAAAGAAAAGGAAAGTAAAGTAATGTTAAGTAAAGTAAAGTAAAGTAAAGCAAGATGTATTAAAGAAAAGTAAAGTAAAGTAAACTAAAGTAGCTTAAAGTAAAGTTGAATTTAATAAATCAAAACAATATAATCAAAAAAGTATAAAAACATAAAAATTCACAAATAAAAAATTATTTTCATAAAAGATATCAAAAGGATAAAATAAAAAAATAAAAATAAAAATAAACAAAAATTATTTTCAGAAATAAGATAAAAATAAATATTTGTTTTAGTTTAAAAAATTACTTACAATAAAGTCATAATAATAAATCATAATCAAAAAGTAAGGGAGAAGGAAATAGTAAAAGAGCATAAAGAAAAAATTAATTAAGACATTTTAAATATTTTTAGATTACATATTTGAGTAGTGGCACATTCTTAAAGTTCAATTTTCATTCCTATCAAGACATCAATACGTAAAAAAAATTCTGAAACTTCAGCACTGAAAACAATTTCGAAATACGTAAAAGCGCTTAGAATTTGCGTGTACGCTATCAAAATTCGTAAGCACATACAATTTGCGAGTACAAACATATGCATAGTGCAATTTGTATGTATACGAGTAGATGCATGTAAATACACATACATATGGATGTAAGCGACTAAAGTGCCAAAGTATTCAAAGTACTTTGGCCACACATTAGTAAATAGTAAACAAACAAAATGAATGCAAATGTACGAACAAGCAGCGCGCGCTATGAAGTGATTGTCAGTGTTGCACGCGATGCAGTGAGGAGATGTGAGAAGTAATAAATAAAATATGATGCACTTTTGTTTTTCTTTTTTCTTTCTTTTCGTTTCGTTACGTTTGGTTGAGCACAATCTAAAGAACGTATAATTGATTTTTATTTTTGTTGCTTTTTTTCATTTGAATTTTTCGGACCATTAAGAGCCGCTGAGGGGGCGGTACACCGAAGATTTGTCTGCACATGCACCAGGTGGCGTATGAGTAATTCGAGCTAAGTAATTGCGTGCTGAGTGCAGTGTCATGGTAAGCAAGATGGCCAGATATGCGGTTGATATGTATAAATAACGAGTGTCTGCATACATTTGTGTGTGTGTTTTTGTCGCTCATTTTCATTATGGTATTACAATTTGGGAAACGTTGTTTTTTTGTCTATGTACGCGGGTACCTACTCAAGGTGAATGCTTCCATCATAAATTAAATACGCTATTAATGTAATGAATATTAATTTCTTTGAATACTCGCTCACTTTAAGGGCTCAATTAATTAATTTTTATTATTATTTTTATATCGATATTAATGCCTTCAGCAATAGACGGACAACGGAACAAAAAGCTGGCCTAAAATAGGAAAAATACCTAATACTTACTGTACAAATAAGTGAAGTCACCATTTCTAAAATAATCATTAAATACTTTTTTTTTTGATTTGTACTTCAGGTGCTTCCTTACAAAAAATTACTTAATAAACTCATCTCAAATTGACAACGAATGTATCAGATTTTTTCTGTTATGAACTAGTTCACTGATTAGTATAATGTCGATGCAGGGGATGACTGTCAAAAAATAGCAGCCAGCTTGATTATATCATTAAAACCTCAGCAGAGTGCTGGACATTCGGCCTTTGTCTGCTTAGACAATCCACCGACTAGAGATATGTTTCTCTTGGTAACTTCTACTAGGTGAGCTGGTACTTTTACGCCACCTTGTCGCCTGCATTCCTCCGGTTAAAATTTCCGTTCGCTTGATTCCTTTCTGTTTTACTATAATTACTGATTTCATCAAAGGAATGTTTCTGACACAGATGAGTCCGTACTTGATTTTTGCGGGACATGGTAAAGAAGATGCTCTACTGTTTTCGATTCCTTTTTGTTCCCGCAGCTTCCAGAGAATTAGCCGCATGCCATGCACGGGTATTCTTAACAAGTTGTGAACCACAACAGTTTGGCTATAGCCAAAATGGATCTATTAGCCATTTTTGGCTCGATTTCTGAAGATTGTGGGAAAATTTGAAATGTATCTCCGATTGGAGAGGAGATCCGGTCATCGAGTGACCAAAGAGCCTGTAAATATCTTTACAGGTCGAACTGACTCGCACACAACTTTTGCGGTAGAAGTATAGTATTCGGTTAGAAGATATTAATTTAACTAAAAATCAATAAAACAGTAAAAATTGTCTAAGAATATTTTATAAAAAAATGACCTTCCGAAGTTCAATGTCACTGTTTTTTCATAACAAACAGTTTCGCATCGATGTCTATGTCGAGTAAAATACCCAAACTGGGGCATACTATTTCATATATTTAAATGTCTGTACATAAGTACGTAAGTACGTATGCATGTAAATATTGAGGCAGTAACGTACTTTTTATAAATTTTCTATTACACACGCAGCACTAAGTAAAATACTTATAAACATTTATATGTAGTATGTGAATGCACTAGGTAAGCAAAATCAAGGTCAATAAGGTAGACTTACATGTGTACTCATTCAGATGCATATACATACATAAGTATGTATGTATATAAACATCACTTACAGCTCGTAAGATGAACGATTATAGTTGTCAAGCTACTTACTATAGTAGAGGGGGGCGAATAACTGAAAATGGGTGGTGAAATGCGACTTGTTGACTGCTACTTGAAATAGCTGGGGTACAAAAAATAGCAACTACAAAAAACTCAACACAATCTCAAGTATTTGTGGCTTAGCTTAGTCGGGGTGTGTCACCGNCACTATTTCATATATTTAAATGTCTGTACATAAGTACGTAAGTATGCATGTAAATATTGAGGCAGTAACGTAATTTTTATAAATTTTCTATTACACACGCAGCACTAAGTAAAATACTTATAAACATTTATATGTAGTATGTGAATGTACTAGGTAAGCAAAATCAAGGTCAATAAGGTAGACTTACATATGTACACATTCAGATGCATATACATACATAAGTATATATGTATATGAACATCACTTACAGCTCGTAAGATGAACGATTATAGTTGTCAAGCTACTTACTATGGTAGAGGGGGGCGAATGAATAACTGAAAATGGGTGGTGAAATGCGACTTGTTGACTGCTACTTGAAATAGCTGGGGTACAAAAAATAGCAACTACAAAAAAACTCAACACAATCTCAAGTATTTGTGGCTTAGCTTAGTCGGGGTGTGTCACCGAAGGCAACGTCCGACTTTACTAAAGATCGCCCACACGCATAAGCTATAAATAAAGAAGAGTGTAGAAGAAAAAATTCCACTCAACACTCTTCTTCGCTTAACGCCCGCCGCTATATGTTGTAATGTGCCTTTGCGGTTGCATGTGAAGTGCAAAAACAAAAGGCGATTAAAGCTTACATGCGAGTGCAAATCCAGGTAAACATGCTGTCATACATACATACATACATACATACATATGGATGTGTGTATAGAATACACATCAAACGTGTTAGGAAGTAAAAACGCAGCAGTGTCAAGGTGATACGCACATTTATATATGTATATGTATGTATGTACACGTATTAGGGTTGTTGCGAATGTGTTGAATTTTATACATCCGCGGATGCGAATGCGGATTGCGAATGCGAATTGCGGATGCGAACGCGGATGTCAAGTATTTTTAAGAAATAGTTTAGGTGAGTACATTAGATGATTTAGGTAAATAAAAAAAGGAAAAGTCAGTAACTTTTAATATTTTTTTTTATTTAGTACCTGAATTAAAAAATTGGAGCATTTTATTCAATAAAAAGTAATTTGCTGCCTTTTCGGGCTAGAGCATGTTTCTTAAAGGGTAATAAATCAAACCTGCGCCTAAATAGCTACTCGCTCGAGGCGACAAACTTCACAAAACTTGAAANGGTGTTAGGAAGTAAAAGCGCAGCAGTGTCAAGGTGATACGCACATTTATATATATGTATGTATGTACACGTATTAGGGTTGTTGCGAATGTGTTGAATTTTATACATCCGCGGATGCGAATGCGAATTGCGGATGCGAACGCGGATGTCAAGTATTTTTAAGAAATAATTTAGGTGAGTACATTAGATGATTTAGGTAAATAAAAAAAGGAAAAGTCAGTAACTTTTAATATTTTTTTTATTTAGTACCTAATAAAAAGTAATTTGCTGCCTTTTCGGGCTAGAGCATGTTTCTTAAAGGGTAATAAATCAAACCTGCGCCTAAATAGCTACTCGCTCGAGGCGACAAACTTCACAAAACTTGAAACCTGACAAAATTGTAAATTCTTTTCGATTGACGCTGCACCAGTTGAGAGGACTATCAGTTATATTTCTTTTTGGCATAAATGCAGAATACCTACAATTCTCAAATTAAAAAAAAATCATATGAGGATCGATAGAGATCATTGAGGTGAGCGCAGCGGTATATTTTTTTAATTTTTTTTTTTTTAAACAACAACTACAACGATTATTAAAGGTCAAAGTTCGAATTAAGCATTTTCAATATTTCTCGAAAACCTCTTCATGGATTTCGAAAATTTGTCGCTTCTGTAACTTTTCTCTATCGATTATTTCTGTACAGGTAGAGAATGAATTAAAATAAAACTATAAAGCTCAAAATAAAATAATGTAAAAAAATATTTTTTTTTAAAGCTTTTATTTAACATGTACAAACAAAGGAATAAAATAAAATAATGTAAAATAAAAAAGGTTTTTTAANTCATATGAGGATCGATAGAGATCATTGAGGTGAGCGCAGCGGTATATTTTTTTAATTTTTATTATTTTTTTAAACAACAACTACAACGATTATTAAAGGTCAAAGTTCGAATTAAGCATTTTTTAAATCAATATTTCTCGAAAACCTCTTCATGGATTTCGAAAATTTCTCGCTTCTGTAACTTTTCTCTATCGATTATTTCTGTACTGGTAGAGAATGAATTAAAATAAAACTATAAAGCTCAAAATAAAATAATGTAAAAAAAATATTTTTTTTTAAAGCTTTTATTTAACATGTACAAACAAAGGAATAAAATAAAATAATGTAAAATAAAAAAGGTTTTTTAAAAAATAAACTACAAACTTTTTTAAAATCAAAGAAAATCGATACAAATTTCGCAAGATTTTCTGGAAGAAACGTAAACACCACGAGAAAAAGTAGAAAAAAAACATCCAGTTTTTTCAACAGATCTTTGACAAATAATATTCGATANTACAAACTTTTTTAAAATCAAAGAAAATCGATTCAAATTTCGCAAGATTTTCTGGAAGAAACGTAAACACCACGAGAAAAAGTAGAAAAAAACATCCAGTTTTTTCAACAGATCTTTGACAAATAATATTCGATAGTTTCATAATTCTTACCTAATTAAAGGTTATCTTTTAATGCGCAAATAGTCAATTCTCTTTATAGCCAAACGTTGAACATTTCCGCTGGAAATACCTAGTGACGAATTTACTCTTTGACTTTAAATTACAAAAGAAATGGGACGTAAGAGGACAGTTTTAACGTAGCAAAAAACATTGGCTACAATTTGTCATTTTGTTTGCCAGATATACGTTTTATCAGTGCACTTGCACAATGTTCGCATTCGCAAAAGCTCAGCATTGATTATTGAGAATTCGAATATTCGCAACAACCCTGGTACGTATTTATGTATATATAGGTTAATGCAACTGCAAAACCAAAGAGCACACAGAGAGTTGCGTAAAAAATCACTTTGTAACAAAGTTCATGACTTATCAGCAAGAAAACATTATTACGGATTCAAAAAGTTTATACAACAAAAAAAATGAAAATAAACGAGGAATTGTGGTTTCACTGTGAGAAATGCAGAGTAAGACATTCACTGTCGAACTATGAAAAATGTGCGCGAGTAAATGTGTTTTTGTTTGCTTTTTCTGCCGCCATGTTTGCCCCGCAACCCTTCACTTTTTGAGTGTTGATAAAATTGCGTCACGAACTGAATGCACAGCCAGGTAATGAATGATTCAATTAAAATGCCATAGACGAAGTGAATTTGATGATGGTGGCGCGAAATAAAAGTTGAATGCAATAAAGAAATGCAGTAAAATACGTTTTTAAACTTAGAAGAAGGCAGATAAAAATAAATGCAAACATAATTTTTTTGTACACTCAAGGTAACACCTTTAGAAATGAGCAGCGAAAGAAGAAAATGAGGCATAGATTTTTAAAGTAGAATAGCCAAGACCAAAGTTAGGGTAACAGTTTAGATTGGAAATAACTTGGCGATGTCAATTAGCTTATCAATCAGGTAAATCTACTAAGATTGTCATTTAGAAATTGAAAAGGCTCTGTAACTCTAACGTCAGTTGTNCACTCTCGAACTATGAAAAATGTGCGCGAGTATCTAAGTATGTTTTTGTTTGCTTTTTCTGCCGCCATGTTTGCCCCGCAACCCTTCACTTTTTGAGTGCTGATAAAATTGCGTCACGAACTGAATGCACAGCCAGGTAATGAATGATTCAATTAAAATGCCATAGACGAAGTGAATTTGATGATGGTAGCGCGAAATAAAAGTTGAATGAATAAAGAAATGCAGTAAAATACTTTTTTAAACTGAGAAGAAGGCAAATGAAAATAAATACAAACATAATTTTTTTGTACAATCAAGGTAACACCTTTAGAAATGAGCAGCGAAAGAAGAAAATGAGGCATAGATTTTTGAAGTAGAATAGCCAAGACCAATGTTAGGGTAACAGTTTAGATTGGAAATAACTTGGCGATGTCAATTAGCTTATCAAGCAGGTAAATCTACTGAGATTGTCATTTAGAAATTGAAAAGGCTCTGTAACTCTAACGTCAGTTGTCAGACAGCACTAAAGTCCCACATAATAACAACAAAGCTGGTGTTACTGGGGTGCCTAGCCAAACACGGAGCTATCAAATGCCACCGAGTAATATTAATTCGCTTCGACGCTGTCATTTATGAAAATTGGAAAACAAGGATCGATAAAAATATTGATAATTAATAATTGGTACAATGAGTATGTTCAAATTTCGAAAGTTACATTGGGTTTACATTTCAAATTTTTCATATACATGGTTTAAGAACCATTGCATTAATAATACAAGTAATTAATGATCGGTGAGATCTGTGCTCATGTCTCCGACAATATCGATAAAAATATCGATAACAAAATCGATATTAAAATTGCTTAGAAAATCGGTAAAAATATCAATAACAAAATCGATAAAAAATATCGATAAATAATCGATCATAAAATCGATAAGTAATCGATAACAAAATCGCTAGAAATAGATATCGATAACAAATTCGATAAAAAAATCAATGACAAAATCTATAACAAGATCGGTAAAAAAACCAATAACAATATCGAAAAAAAACGCTAAAAATATCGATAAAAATTTGGACTAGAAAATAGATAACTATATCAGTAGGCTTAAAGATATCGATAGCAAAATCGATAGGAATATCGATACAAAATTTTAATAACAAAATCGATAAAAATATCGATAAAAAACCGATAAAAATATTGATTATTATATCGAGAATCGCGAAAATCTCTAAAAGCCCAAAATAGTTCACAGATTGAGCCTCTATATCTCCATCTATATCCTTTTCTCTATAATTACCTTTATTTAATCTTTCTTCTTCTATCTGCATCTTTAGTTTTATCGGTATCCTCATTCTCATCGTTTTCTTAATGTATCTTTGTTTTTACTTTTATGTTTATCATTTTCTTCATCTACATATTCCCCTTCACCTCTTCGATTATATAAGTAAAGTGTTTAAATTTAGCTTGATCTTAATTTTTGCATTTACCTTTACGCATCTTTGTTTTTGTTTTTTTTACCTTTGCCTTTATCCAATTCTTTAGCTATGTACGTACTCATCCTTACTTTCATTCTTGTATTGGTATTTTTCTAAGTGTTATTATTTAATCTTTCATTAGCAAGTTTTTGTTAAATTAATACCATGTGCCCCAAACATTTCCGTTGCATCATTTCCGTTGCACCATTTCCGTGGGCGATTTCCGTTGAATTTGCCAATTTACTCCCAAAAAACCAACCGACGCTAAAGAAGTTTCACTTCAAAAAAAAACTAATTAGGGTGCTCTTCCTTTCAAGACCTTATACATAACTAGAGCCCTATGTGCCCCTTGTGCTAAGTATCTCACTCGAGCTTTTATGAGTGGCGGGTGCTAGGAGTTTCCAAAATAATAAAAAAATAATAAAAACCAGAAAAGGCAAATCTCTAAGCACGCACAATTTAAGAGGATTATTGCTTTAAAAAACTTATTTTCCCTACTTTGCTTTTTTCAATAACAAATTAAAATTGACATAATAAACGCGTGCTTTAATTAAAATTTTGATAAGAAAAAAATTGATGGCACCTTACCCAAAACGGAAAATTTGTATGTTACAACAGCTATGTATGTATATTTTATAGAGCTTACAAAAAATGCGCTAACGAAATCACAATCCATTTTCATTTATCCATTAAACACTTCTAAGCGCATTTTCGTCATTACTTTTTATTTTAATTTCGACAGTAAGTACTGGAGTGGCTATAAATAGGGAAATTAACTAAAAATACGCGCAGCAATAAAAAAATAAAATATTTATGTTGTGATGACACTTTCAATTTTTCCTGTTCTTTCTTTACTTGCTACTTCGTTGTGCCCACTTTTCAATGTTTTGTGATGCTTTAAAATATGCAACGCTAGCAATTAACGCCAGAGCTTCGATGACGAGGAAAATAGGTACACAGCAGCCAGCACATGAAGACACAGAGATGTCAGCCGCAGCAATACTCACGCACGCACGTACGCACACAATGACACTGAAGGTTGGTCAGGATACCGATGTTATTGAGGGAATTTTGAAAAAGGCCAGAAAAACGAGACAAACCAGGCAGGCAAACCTTTGAGTTGTGGAAAGTGTTCCCGCTTATCAAAAATAAATACAAAATTTCTTGCAAGCAATGGCAATACCCAGATGTTGCGCATATACAATGTATGTATATATGTAAATAAATATATTGTCTGCAGCTTCCCATCGAATCCTTCGGCTTAATTTAGAATTTATGTCTTCAATATCTCAGGCTATAACCCAAATGAAATGCCTGCGAATTTCATAATAAAGAAGACCAATTTATTTAGCAATATATTGCACACAAATCTGAATGCAGGTTCAATCTGAGTGGGGAAAAAGGTTTACAAATAAAATATATATATTTTTTTTATTATTCTTCCTCCCACTATCCAAAACTCTTAGTTAATATTGGTTTGAATGTATAGTACATATTTAGAAGGAAGGCAAAGTATGACTTTCTTCTGGAAATATTCAATTTACAATCCAAGTCGAGGCTACATATTGCGCATTTTCTTCTTCTTGAACGATTTGTTGAGATAGGACGTTTTTCAATCAAATTCTGAGATAGGCTGTTCTTCAGCCAAATTCTTAAGTAGGCCGCTCTTGAGCCATTTTCTGAGAGAGGGCGTTTTCGAACCGACATAGGACGACCTTCCACTTAGCTGTCGATATGTGAGATATATTAAGCGGCCTCACCAGCAATCTTACATTACAGGGAAATCTGGCAACTGTCTTTCAACTCACCACAGTCTTTTAAAAGACAAGTCATTTCTAAGACAACCTGAAAAGATCTTCTGACAAGGAAGTCTGAGCGTTATATATGTCTGCCTTTTAGCAATAAGTTTTAAAATTAAATTAAATTTAAAAGTATACATAACTTTTTTTCTTTTTGAAACAATAAGAAACTAAAAATTAAAAAAAAATGAATAAAATATATATTTTTCTTTTGAAAAGAATAAACTCTAAAAATTAAAAAAATTACTAAAATAAGTAAACGAGTTCCTAAAAATTAGAAAATTAAATTTAAAAAAATGTTTCCTTTAAAGCAATAAAATGTAAAGAGTAAAAAAAAAATAAAAAATAAAAAATAAAAAATAAATCGGTTTTTAAAATTAAATTAAATTAAAATTTCTTTTCAGTTTGAGACAATACAACCTAAAATAAAAAAAAAAAATAAAAATTATTTAAAAAAGAAAAAAGTAATAAAGAGTTAAATAATAAAATTAATAAAAATAAATCAATTTTTAAAAATGAAATTATATTAAATTTTTTTTTCTGTTTAAGATAATACAATCTAAAGTTAAAAAAAAAACTATTTAATAAAAGAAAGAATTAAGTAAGTGTTTAAAAACTAAATTAAATTCCTAAAAAATACATGTTTCTTTTAAAACAATAAAATCTAATGAGTAAAAAAAAATAATATAAATTGAAAAAAAAATAAAAACACTTATGCTTATAACTCCCAAAGGACACACTCTATAATTTTCGACTTTTTTTAAGGATTCATATGCTCTGTGCATATGTGAAGTGTTTATAAATATGGCAATACAATAAAGTCAGTGGTACGTATAAATTTGTGACTTCAAGGCTTAGGAATGTAAATAATGACTTCGCCGAAAAGTATACACAAATGTAAAATAATTGAAATTTTCAACATATTTTAAGGCGTGTACGCGTTGAAAGTAATGAAAACAACGACTTGAATTTACAATATAAATGTGGTGAAAGAGACTGTTAAAAGGAATCAATGTGTTTATTTACGGACCTAGGCATGTAGACGTTTATGTTCGTACTCCTAAAGTGAATCTACATAAACTTTTGTGAAGTAACCCTTATTCCCAATTCGAAAACCATGTAAAAATTCCCCGTTAATGCTGCGCACGGCTGCGTGAAAATACAACAATTGCAATGCAAAGCAGACCAACGTAACAACAGGGAATTTAAACACACACAAGCAGCTCAAGCATTTTTTTTTTTGACAAATTAATGACAAATTTAACGAAGGTCTGGCGTGTGGTTTGGGCAACGTAAAATTGCGGATGTTAACTCAGCAATGGCAAAAAACTTTTATTTGACGTGACAGTTATGCGTAACTCCAAGAGGAACAAGGATAAAATATATACATAATTTTATTTTTTTTGCAAAGCTTAAGTTTAACTCACTTAAAAATGGTATGTAGACAATGTGGAATTGTCTGCACAATTGCTGAAAGCTTCAATTGCTTAAAATTACTCTGGTTTTGGCTAAAAAATGTACACACGAACATAAACAATCACTCTTTAAATTATACATTGTACCGACATTGACTCTCCCTGACTGTCACTTACTCTCTCAGCGAACAATATAAATTTGAAAAATTAATAATTGCGTATACGACTAGTAGTACACCGAATCTAGGCGATGCGTAAAGCGAGAGTGTACAACTCACCCACATGCAAATTATTGTTGTTGATGCTGTTACTACATAGTTAGTGCGCTTGGCTCTGCAGTGCCCACAAGAGATTTAAAAATAGATTAACAATCCAGCTGCTGTTGCAACTAAATATAGCAATTGCTTCCTGGAATAAAATGCATGAAAAATGTCCTTGGTGTATTGTTTTTGTATTCCTAAAGGTGCAATTTAAATTTATAAAGCACAACTTTATTTGCGGGAAACATATGTACAGACCGATGTAAATCATAGCAAGAATAGAGAAATACGCAAGATTTAATTATGTGAAATGGAATAAAAGTATTAAAAATTGTATAGAGATTAAAATCAAATTTTCATTAAAGACGTTTTTGTCGAAAAATGTAACAATCGTGAAATTTGCACATATTAGAAAATTCTCTTTGAGTGAGTTGTAAAAGAACAAGACACAAGTCGCTGAAATCAAATATTTTTCTTATTTGGCAAATAACGAGATGTCGGGAGTGAACTTCTTTCTTTCTTATTTTTAAATATCAAAATGCCACGTATGTCTGTTTGTATGCACTTTATAGACTGGAAAACTACTGAACCGATCGAGCTCAAATTCATGTAATCTTTTTGTACTGGGGTATATTGTGCATTGGTCACAAAAGGAACAGTCCAGTGTCTCCGTCTTGGTCTGCAGCCTGTATCGGAGACACAGCCTATGAATTTAACCGTAGAATACGTGGTATGGTTAGAAGCACATCCAAACCAAAACCGAAAGCACACACTAAGAAAAAAGTATCGATACCAAAAGCGGTAATTATATCGATAGCAAAATCGATGCAAATATCGATAACAAAATCGATAATAATATCGATAGTTAAACCGATAACAAAATCGATAAAGTATCGATAACAAAATCTGTAAAAATATCGAGAACCAAATCGATAAAAATATCGATAACAAAATCGGTAAAAATACCGATAACAAAATCAAAAAAATATCGATAGCAAAATCAATTACAACATCTATAAAAACCTATTACAAAATCCATAACAACATCGATTAAAATATCGATAACAAAACCGATAAAAAATATCGATAACAAAACCGATAAAATATCGATTATTACATCGAGAAGTCCCTAGAATTTCGAAAATCTCTAAAATCCCGAAACAGACCCCAGATTGAGCCTCTGTCTGTATCCTTTTCTCTATAATTACCTCATTTTAATCTTTCTTCCTCTATCTTTATCTGTACTTTTATCGGTATCCTCATCCGCATCTTTTTCTTTATATTTATCTTTGTTTTTATTTTTATGTTTATCATATTCTTCATCTACATATCCCCTTCACCTTTGCCTTTTATAAATATTGCGCCATCTGCTATTCAAAAGCCGAAACACCTACACACACATACTTTTTGTCTCCTCCTCTCACTTCCAGCGCATGCACGTGTTTGCAGAATGATGGCGAAGTGATTTTGTATGGAAAATTATTTATGCTCATATATTTGAATCAAATAAACATCCTTAGAAGATATCAACCAATTCTTCCCATATACCAAATGAAATGAATTATTGAATAAAGACAACAAAAACAAAATCATTCGAGCGGTTTCCAAACAATTTGGAAAAAACTGCTAATTTTTTCAACAACCTTTTGCATTAAAATGCTCAATATTGGTTCAGTTTATATAAACGATAATATTGCTCCAAAGAACCTATATCCCGAAAAAGAAAGTTATATCTGCAAATCATAAGTTGCTAGAGCACTTTAAAAGCTCAAAATTGACCCCAAAATAGGCCAATATTTACCGTTGTTTCTGCGACAGAAACCGAATTGATTACTTACAAATGAATCTGTCGATAGGTTTAGAATTATATCTTTGAAATGCCACACTTTTCATTCAAATCACTTCATTAGTTCTCGTGCAATAAGCGTTTTCGTAAAGTCCTAAAAATTACAACTACAACATTTGAGCATAGCCTCCATATCGAACGATAGCTGGCGCTAAAGAGGACATATCTCTAAAACCTATATTTACTTGCCAATTCTATGCATATACAGAACATATTTTACCCCCCAATTTTTCCTAAAAATTATCACCGATGGGTATAGCTGGTGTCGAGATAGCCTAAAAACCGTATTTACTCACAGTCTTATTTTATAAAAATGACGAACTATATTACCCAAGAAAATATAAATATTTTTTTTTTAAATTGGCCCGACAGTTGTCTAGTATAATTAGAAATACATATGTATGTAATTACATACATACATACGCACATGCATTATCGATTCTAATTGAAACTTACAGTCGCAGATGGTTTTTTCCAACTTCCTGTAATTTTGTTACAATTTCATAACTTTTATTGAACCCATCTGATTGAATTCTATGTAAATTTAATTTTTTTTTTTATTTCATTTCATTTTATTTAATTTCACACTTATTTGCATAGAAATGTATGTAATTGGTTTTCCATTAAAATTTGCATAAATTGTGGTGCATCATTTGCCAAACAAACAAACAAACAAGCCCTTGTGGTTTGTTTGAAGTGCCCTCACTCAACTACTCACTCATTTAATCAATCATTTATTTATGTGCTTAAGCACATACTAAAACTAAGTAACTACTTAAGCTGTTGACAGCTTTCTCGGAACCATTATGCTTTTAGTTATATGGCATCTAATACTAACTTTTGGAATGTCAATGCGGCAGCAAGTAATGCTGCAAAAAATACTTGAATTCAAGCGATTTAATTTTTATTTATTGTTGAGCAAAATCAAAATGAATTCAGCATTTGTAGCGCATGAAAAATGTACATAAAGGACAGCAAGACTGAAAAGAAGATAAAGCCTTTACCAAACGGATTCTTTAGTAAATAGAGAAAAACATAAAACAAGTAAATAAAGAAGTTTATTACAAAAACTTTGCAAGAATGTAAGAAACGATTGCAAATTAGGTCTGAAAAGCAAACAATTAAAATGTGATTAGTAATCAGTGAGTCGGTCAACCTTGCGGTGGCAAGCCATATTCAGGCGCATTTGTCTAGGATAATACTCTGTCACTGCGTATGTATTTGACATGGACTGAAATGTAGCCAATTGTAATTTTAGATACATTGTTTGCTTTTTTATAAGTCCGAAGTATTTTTGCGGCCGCTGTGGTGTAATCGCACTACCACTCCGCAGGGCCTGGGATAGAGCTCAGTTTCCGACTAACATCAAAAACAATGGCAAAAACAGCTTCTCATTAAAATACAAGCGCTGTTTGGAGTCGGCGTAAAACTGTAGGTCCTTCGTCCTTCCCTTTAGCGTGACAACTTCAAAGCTCACGCCAAAAATCGGATGATAAGCTCGGCCAAACACTAACATATTGTGTAAGCGCCAATCTATTATTAATATTATTAAAGTATTTTTCGAAGGAGATTTCCAAAAAAAATATTATTTTTTGTCGAGCGTAGGGGTCAGATCGCCTTTTTATATTGTTCGCCATATCTTCGCAATTTATAGTCGGATCATCAGATATTATATATCGTTGTTCTTGCATTGAGAAAATTTTTTTTTGTTCGAAAGTTCATTGACCTCAAACACCAAGTTCTAGTACGGACCCACCAGACCTCAGTTCCTACTACCCTAACGCACCATGTAAGTAAATTAAAGCTCTCCGAAAATCATTATACTTTTGCTAAGGAAATATTTAGATTATTCAAGTACAACTATTTAAAAAAAAAAATTATGTTGCTAAATGTGGTTAGACGTCAGCAAAAAATTTAAAAAGGCGGTAAAAGAATTTATTTTATTTATTTTTTCAGGGGTGTATGGTGAATTATTTTCATTTGCTCGTAAGGTTCCAATGTTCACCCTCTCCATACTATCTAGTATCAATTTTTCCCTTACCATTACTCATTTTATGGTAACCATACTTTGTTGTTCTTATCCACAAACATTACAATAGCACTTAAGGCAGCGATTGTCGAGCGAATCTTCGATTTTCTTACAGAAAATTAAGTGAAATACGAATACGTTCCATTAGACTTTACCTGGCCGAAAAAACTGCTTCATAAAGTTAAACTTCAATAAGACTGAGTTAATAATAATAGATTGGCGCTGACACATATGTTAGTGCCTTGCACACAACTGGGAGTGACCTACAGTTTTACGCCGACTCCGAACGGCGATTGTATTTTTTCAAGGCAGCAATACACTCGGAGGCTTGCCATTGCCTACCGAGGAGCGACCGCTATTATACAACTTTTTTTTTTTTTGAAGTTGGGTTAAACCGGGATTGAACCCAGGCCCTGCGGGGTGGTAGCGCGCACAACTAACCACTGCACCACAGCGGCCGCCAATAAGACTGAATTAGTTCTGTTTAATAAGTGTTACAAATTGCCGCGTACGCTCCCAACTCATCAAGGACAAGCCTAATGTTAAAACATAATCCGAAGAATATACTATTTAGGAGTAATACCAGGACATTTATAATTAGCTGGCGAATTCGGAAGGAAAGGTATGATAACCACCAGCGCCCCTTCAAAGAACATGGTACGCATATCAATTTCCAGCTTCAAACAGCATGTAAGCGATCATACAACTCAATCGTTTCATGCAGCGAAGCCGTCAGAATACCTGATGCTAGTTTAAGTCAAAATAAAAAATGTTCTTAAAATGTTCTTAGCAAAAATGACTGTAATGGACCATTGCTTAATTGGCTTACAGTCAGGATGATTGTTGCAAGAAGAAAATACTCAACACCTTTCAAGCTTTAAGTATGTATGTAGAAACAGATTACGTACGCTTGGCAAAAACTATTCTCTGAAAGCCTTACTGCAGTAATCTAACAGGCAGGAAAAATGTTAATTTATAGATTTTAAAAACCTTTAGAGAGTACTTATACTAAACCTTTTAAAAGCATCATTTTTGAAAAAAAATGTATGCAGTCTACGTTTAAAGGGAATATACATTTTATTTTTGGCCACGTAGAAAATTTGCTCATACAAACAAGCAAGTACATACACAATCTAGTACACAATTATACAATTATTCCACTCACCTTCTAACCAAACATACAAACATAAAAATCTTTGTGGGAAATAATCAAAGTTTGCGTAAACTTTCGACATATGTATTCATAATGCCTAACAAAACATTTTGACAATTTTTGCTGCATATACTTACAACCCGCGTCATAATTATAAGCGCACTGTAAACTATTAATAAGTTTTCGAATTTTTTTTTTTGTTATTTTGTTTTAGTTATTTTATTGTCGAAATATAGTTTATTCTTCAACGAAATCCGTATGAATCCAAGTTTAAAACTTTGCTCCATATTAAAAAAAAAAAAAAATAACAAACTGTCGTAAAAAATTCGAGTGTTTTAATTACGTAGATTTCTGAGAAGAATTTTGAGTACGGCGTTTCATAGTCCATTCAATTTCAATATAATAAAGTGAATGTTTAAAGTACTAGTTACTTACATACTAGTTAATATTTGGAATTTTTTTATGTATAATCTAATTAAAAAAGCTCGAACATTTTACGAAAGTTTGTTGCGTTTTATTTCATATTGCACAAAGTTTTAAGTTTGGATTTATACGGTTGTTATTAGAGAATCAACTATATTTTTACAAAAGAAAATTAAATTAAATTAAACAAAAATAAATAAATTGATGAAACTTGTCAATATGTGGCGCGTTTATAATTATGACACGCGTTGTATATGTTTGTACAGAGTAGCAGCACTTTTTGGCATGAATACATACGTATTCATATACATACGTATATTCAGACTATTTTGTTTATTTATGTTTTCATTTTATGTAAGAGTATCTCTTTTGAATGAATGACACTATCTAGCCAACCAAATGACTGACATACTTTATGTGTGAAGGGGAAAGCATTTCGTGCAAAACACTTTTACTTACGGTTACCAACCAACGTACACATTTTCATACACTCGTATAGAATAAAGAAATACAAAATACCGGCATATGTACATTAGGGTGGTCCTACAAAAATTAAATTAACGATTTTTTTCAGTCTCACCCCCTCAATCGGTAATACCACGGTCGCAGATTAAACATACAAATTTGGGCCCGATTTGAGACCATTAAAGCGTGTCACATAGGGGGACAAAGAACAGATTCCTCTAAAGAGACACAAAAAATTATAATTACTTTTTTTTTCATCAAATACCCAAAATCGATGCTCCATAGTCGAAGATATCACATATACATTTTTGTCCCGATTGAAGTCGGTTAAAGCGTGTCTCAAAGGGGTCAAAGGCCAGATGCCTCTATGGACTCGAAAAATAAAAAATTTTTTTTTTTTCATTCCACACCCAAAATCGATACTACTATTTAAAGTCGAGGATACCACATATCGGTTAAGAAGTCTTCATACGCCTTTACCGACTTCAATCTGGACCAAAATTTATATGTGATATCTTCGACTTAGTAGCATCGGCGTAAGGGTAGAAGCTTAGGAAATCTGATTTAGAAATTTGGCCCCTACATTTAAGGACCACCCCAATGCACATGACCGTATCAGAAAAATAATTTCGCGGTACACCCCTGAGGGTATTTTTGTAAGCTAATTTAGAAAAAATTTGGCCGAACGTAGGGGTCGCTTTTTAAAATTTTTCGTCATCTCTTCGGTATGTCCAGTGGGATCTTAAAATATCATACTATATCGGTATTGCTGTCTCGAGGTGAAAATAATTCTTGCTCCAAAGTTCACCGACATCTCCGTCCACGCTCCGTTCTATTACTTTTCTAGCAGATCTCAGTTCCTACCACCCTAACATCAATAAATTAAAGCTCACCAAAAATCATTAAACTTTTACTTTTAGTAAGGAATCGATTATGCCACTAGACTTATTTAAAAAAAAAAAATTTTGCCGAATGTATGAGTCACTGAAAACGTAAAAAGGTTCGGGAAAAATTTTTTTCTTCCCAGCTTATCATGCAAGGTGGTACGGTCTAATGCACATACATATATGCATACAAATATTTCTTTTCAACTCATTTTTATTAGATTCAGTCGAGGTCAGCTGCATGAATAGCATACACGGTTGGATAAAGGTTTTTGGGGAAAATATAGAAATTACGTATGTATGTATGTGTATGAAAAGTCCATAAACTTTTTTTAGGAGACGCGGCAGCACACACACACTCGCATATTGTATACAGCGTGTGTATGTTAGTGAGTAGCACACTATGCTGAAATGTATGAAAAGAAAAACCCTTACAAACGTAATAATAATAACGAAAAAGTGGACAAGTGTGGGTGGTTGTATAAGTAACAGCAGCGACATGTATATTTAGCTTAGTTGAGTTACTTTGAATAGTTGAACAGCACGGCAGTATAAAAAATTCTAAACACGTTTTGTGGCACATAATTGCTCAGTGTCGTGAGTGCTAGGTAACTAGTTGCTGGATTGGCCAATGTATAGGTAAGCTAGCGTAAGGTAAGGTCAAGAGAGCAATTAGTTATTATAGGTTGAATTTTATGTGCCATAAATGTATATTAGTACATATGTATGAAGTTAATAATGTGCAAGAGCAATCAATATTAAATACATGGGTACTTTTGTATATCGATGAAGTAAAAAAGTTTTCGAAATGGAAGATTTATGTAAGTCTGATTGGTTATTTCATTATTCATATACCGTCTGTCTCTTGCCCACACGTTTGTTTGTGTGGATAGCAAACCAATAGACGGGCCTATGCTGAATATCGTCATCGTCAGCCATGTTACTGATACGCTGACGATATTCAGCATAGGGCCGAATGACATACGTTAGTCGAAATGTATATGTATCGAATGATTCCAGATTTAACGCTGCATAAACGGATTAAAAATTAAAAGAATCATTTTACTTTCTATTAGCAATGATAACCTGTCGATTGTTAAGTAATTAAGGCTAGTAAAATTAAAGTACTTATTCACAGCTTTACTTTTATTCTCATCTTCAATCAGAGCAAAATATTTTATAAAGTTCAAAGGTATAAATATATATGAAACGCTGTAAATGATAAGCGCGCAAAATATTAAATAAATGCGACCAAATGTTGGCAAAAAAGTAGAGGATGGAAAGCTGAAAAGGTCTAGCATACAAACAAGTTTACACAAATACAACAAATGCAACTATTACATAAATGTATGCGAAGTGGTTATGTCGCCATTGCAAATTTCCTTATACATACATATAGGATGAAGGAATACCAACAAAAACCAATCAGCATTAAACCATGCAGCATTTCACGAAGAAAAAATTTAAATACATTTTTGAATCGCATAAGCGACTACTGACACCCCTTTTCTTTTGCTATACCAAAGCATATGTAGATAGTATGCGCGTGGCAGGCAGTGACTATGAAATTTACAAATTTGCAGAAAAATAAACAAGGCCAAATAAAATACGGAGCATAGAAACATAGATACTTGCAAAGAGAAACACCGTTTCTTGCTGTACAATTTGGAACAAAAGAGTGAAAAACTACTGAATTCAATTGAATAAGATTAACAAGTATTTCGCAGAAGGACTTAAAATTTGCGAAATCGAATTGAGTACGGAATGCCGGAAATGCTTGCAAAAATTCAAGTGGATGAATAAAATAAATACAATTTCAAAATATGACAAGCAAAATAGAATAGGTACTCGTATTTACATTTAACATGCAGGTGACAGCTGTCAAATAAAACTGAAAAGTTGACAATAAAAAAACACACGACAGCAGGGAGTGTGGGGTGCGTTCGCGCACGAGCGCATTCACTTAGCGAGTAAAATGCAGCTAAGCAACACATAAGGGCCAAGAAAAGTGAAGCACGTGTGGATGGAGAAATACCCGCTAACAGGAAAGCAAAAAAAATGTAAGGAAAAGTAAACATACATTCATATGCACAAATGCATAAGTATGTACGTGAATATGTTACACCGAAGCAAAATGTGTGATATGACGTCTGAGGGGTAGCCGACTAAACGCAAAGTAGCTGAAGTTCTAGGAAGAGTCTTAAGGCGAAGAAAATTATGCGGAATTTCGCTTTAGATATTATCTATGCTGATATGTATATACCTATGTATGCATATGTCTGGTAGTACGAAAATCATAGGCATTAGTGGCAAGCGTATGGAAATAAAGAGAAGTCCCACTTAAAAACAAAACATAAAATTTTTTGCACAGACAATATCAGTCATATCAATAGGGTAGATTTCAAAGTGATATTGTTTGCCACTTGTGTTTACTTACTAACTTTTAAAAATTTTAAATTAAAGTACAGTTAATTCTCTAACAAAACTCATATGAATAAACCCAAGTTTAAAACATTGTAGAAAACTTAAAAAAAAAATTAACGAATATCCATCTCTATTTCAAAATTTTTTCTCAGCAGGGTTTGAATCTTTTTTTTGTTGAGTACACAAGTTTCAAAGGCTAAGAATTACTGTTGATTTTTTAGTTTTTTTTCGCATTTGCTTCCATATAAAGAATAGACACAATTTATTTTTATTTTCGGCAAAAAAGAAATAAATACACTGCCGGCAAAAAGTATTGGCACATCTGCTTTTTTACAATATATGCAACAATTTGTATTGTAATATTTTTCCGCAAATTTTGTATAAAAATATGGTTCATTCTAAAACAAAAAAACATAAAAATATAATTTCTAAACTTTGTTAAAAATTCGCAAAAATTCAGCAAATTTTTTACTTTTAAATTTGAAAAAAGCTGATTAAAAAGTTGAAAATTCGCATGGAAATTTATTGAATTTTCGCGAGTTTTACACAAAGTTTAGAATTATATTTTTGTCTTTTTTTGTTTTAGAATGAACCATATTTTTATAAAAAATTTGCGGAAAAATACTAGAATAGAAATTGTTGCATATATTGTGTAAAATTTGCTGTGCCAATACTTTTTTCAGATAGTGTAAATAAACATAGGTGGCAAATAATATCACTTTGAAATGGCTATTGATATGGCCGATACTTTATGTACAGCAGTAGCAATAGCAGCGCGACTTATTGACAACTTTTAACAATTTAACTTTATAATTAATTTTATTTCTATAAAAATATAGTTCATTCTACAAAAAATGTATAATACAATTTAAAATTTCAAACTATCTAAAAATTCTAAAATGCTCATCAAAATTTCAAATTTTTATTTAGAATTTTTAGAAACATTTTGGTATGCAGTTTTATAGAATTCGCATCGATTTGTAATACTTTTTTTTTTGCTGACAGTGCTGGGCTTTTCCCTCGACATAGAACAATTTTGAGCATGCCTTGTCTGGAAGAAAAAGCGCAACACTTTCAACGAAAAAAAATCTTAAAAATTAACAGGCTATAAAACTGCATACCCGAAAGTTTTTTTAAAATTCTGATAAAAAAAAGCCGTAAAGTTTATTCCTACACTGGCCATTAACTGAGCTCTGGATTTTTTTCAAACTAGCAAATGCGAATGAAAACATCAGAAACAGTTCTGTTTCAGGATCTTGTTGAACGATAGGTTAGAAAACCATTAAAAATAAAATAAAATTTAAGCTGAGATATTTGTTTATGATTTGACCGTTAATAGGAAAGGAACAGTACAGTACATTTTTAAGATACATCTGACCAGTTTGCTAGAGTTCGAGGCCATGGTCGGAAATTGGGTTGCGATAAATAATAACAAAAAAGCAACAACCTGCAATCTGCATCCCGCAGGTGGGCAAAACTCACGTTGTCCTCAAACTCAGAGCAGAAGGGATTGCTGAAAGGTTACTTCGCGCTTAGGTTAAGCTGGCGTGGGCTTTCAATGCGATTCTACGTCCGTGTCAGCTGGAACTGCCGCTGCACAGTGGTTCAAAATTAGCCTTTTGTGTTGACAATTCACTGGAGCCTTCATTTTTCACTAGATTTAATTAATTTTTTGAATGAAAGCTAATAAAATTCGCAAGAGACCAGTTGAGACCTTTTTTTCGAATTTTTGTTTGTTTGTATTAAATTTTTTAGTGCAAAGTGCAGAAAAAGACGCACTTTCGAAGAAAATCGATGCTCATGTTCCAGTTAATAAATGTTACATAATTGTAGGGTTACCCCAAGACGAAAAAAAATTCACAAGAATAATTTTAAAAGTTATAAAAAAACTCACCAAAATTAAAAAAAAAAAAATTGTATTTCCAGAAAAGTTTTGAGTTTGCAGTTTTATAAATCATTAAATTTTAATGTAATAAAAAGCAATTTTCGAGTGGCTAAGAGGTCGTGTTGATTTTTGATCATTTTTTTCGCTAACATTTCGAACAAAATTTAATACAAACAAACGAAAATTCAAAAGTCGGGCTCAACTGGTCTCTTGCATTGCTCGAAGGCGGTATACAACTGTAGGTACAATTTTCGCAAAAATATCAGCGCCCAATATTTATATCATTTTTACTATTAAAAAGAGTATCTTCAGGAAATAACAAACTCAGAATAAAGGAGCAATTTTAAATTTAACATAATCTTCCACTAACAGTTACCTGTCCGCTAGCACATCTTATTAATTACACCTCTATGAAGAATTTTCAATAAACTGTACGCGGAACCACAGCTTACCTATTCAACCGTTGCAAAGTACACACACGCGGACATACAAACTTTTTACACTCATGCCAACAACCAACTTATGTACTAAAGTGCAACTAATATCGCGTGCATTAACACGCATTATCGGCTGCAAAAGAGAAGCGTATGAGGGAAATATCTTTGTTGGACATTCAATAAAAGTACCAACTGCTAAGTAGTGCGCACACTTGCGCTAAACAACGCGTCACATCCGCCGCCGTTACTAAATCGCACGCCCACCTCTTCATACCAATGCACACAGTACCAGCAGTAAGTAGTAAGTATTTACGCTTATTGACCTCGACCCTCGGCTTTACACTTCCATTAAACGCTTATTTCAAGTAGAAATGCCGCCACTAAACCTAGTTGTTTATAGTTGTTGTAAATGTAGTAGTAGAGTGTATTGGTAGTAATAGTTCGCTAAGAGCAGTTATCTATATATGTACATACATATACATATACTATATATTTTTATACAGGCATATTATATGAGTATAAACATAAAAGCTACGAGTACATAAATAAGCAAATAAAGACATATGTATAAGTACGCGCACACACACACACACACACACATAGGCACTTTACTATGTACCTTTCACCTCAGTCTATTGGTAACTAACCGTAACTAATCGTAACTAACCTAAGCTCGCAGCATTGGCGCGCTATTCAGATACAGTTGAAGTACTACGGGTAGTATGATGGGAATAAGACGGTGGCGTGTACGAGTACGACCACCACTTAACAACTTGTGCACTGCTTGCATTTGCAAATAACAACAACAAAAACAAAAATAACTTAAGTACCAGCATCATAGTGGTTGACTTATTCAGTGCCAGTGAACAGCCAAAGTGTGAGGATCGATTAAATGTCTAGGCGAATGGTACGGAATGTACATACATACATATGTATGTATGAAGTATGTAATGGTGGTAAATGCATACATATTTATGTTCATATGTATGCATGTAATTCAGCAATTTGTGTGTGCGCATAGGAAAACACTACTCAAAGTATATATATAGGAGATATGCGATAAGTGCGATAAGTGCGAAAATGCTGGAAGATTAAATACTTGAAAGGAAGAGGAAATTGCACGACAAGCTGCTTTCAATATTTTGAAGACAAAGTAAAAGCAAGCAAAAGGGAAGGAAAGTAATATCCGGAAGCAATTTGAAGACGCAAATAATTGCAAAGCATACTTTTTGGGGGTTTTGTAGTGTTGTAAAGGTTTATGTGTATGTATGCATGTAATTAAAACCAAAATATGAATAAGTAGAAATAAACAAAATAAAACACAATAAAATAAAATCATATAGAATAGAATAGAATAAAAGAAGATTAAATCGAATCAGAAATTACCAGAAAAATTAAAAAATATAGTGAAGAAATAAAATAAAATAAAATAGGATAAATAAATTAATTAATTATATACAAAAGTAAAAAATAAAGCAAAAAATAAATAAAATAAAAGAAATTATTAAAATCAAATAAAGTAAAAGGAAATAAAATAAAAATATCAAATATATCAAAATATTTTCTCACAAGTATTCGAATTTTTTTTAGTACGCAGTTTTATAGCCCATTCAATTTTAGTCTAACAATGTGGAAGTTTCAAGTGGGTAAAAATAACCGTTGATTTTTTTAGAATTTTTTTTTATTTTTATCGTTATCGATATTTTTATCGAAGTTTTCTAGATGTTATCAAATTGTTCTCGGTGTATGTATCCATATTATTCCCGATATGTTCAACGTGTTCGATTTATATCAATTTATCCATTTTGTTATCGATATTTAATGAGTAATCGATAATATTAAAAACCCGCT
Organism: Rhagoletis zephyria; assembly: GCF_001687245.7. Classification (NCBI taxonomy): domain Eukaryota; kingdom Metazoa; phylum Arthropoda; class Insecta; order Diptera; family Tephritidae; genus Rhagoletis; species Rhagoletis zephyria. Next base: position 43,446 of record NW_016160424.1, read on the forward strand.
ATCAACTGACCTCCAAATGGAAAAGTCTATTCCATTACCATAATAGATAAGCGTTTTTCAAGCGGTTGTCTGATAGGATTGTCGTTGCACTGATCTGGGTGCCGAAACACTGCAAAAACGGGCCTAATCTCAGTTGTAAAGCCGGCGTACCATCTTTTAGGGTCTGTGGCCCACCTACTGCGCAAAATGCACTTCAGTGATCATCAAACCGAACGGAAGATATTGGTGTCGGCTAATTCCCCTTTTCACAGGATTTGGGCCCTGAGCATTCATGCTGCAAGACCAGGACTGGAACACAATACTACTTGCCATAGCTGTATGTAACTTATCAGATGCATAAGAAACGGTAGAGCAACTCCCCAACAACCCCCCAGCACTAGTTAGGACCAGAATTAGGCTTCTAGGCAAGCTTTTTTTTTGCGCTTTAACAGGCTGCCACTTTTTATTGGGTGCCTGAAAACGTAGACGATGATAAGAAGGAAATAGTTTTTTTGCAGAAAAGTCCTCTACTTATCAAGGAAAATATCAAGAAACAATATTCATTTTTTCTGTCGGTTGAACATAAAAAATAAAAATAAAATTAGGGGAAATTTTGTGAGAGCTGTAGTATGCTAAAAAAATTGTTATTGAAACTTAAAACTGTCTCACCATACTAAAAATATTATTCAAGACACACGCCCTTAAACGTTTTTATATGCAAATTTTGTTTTTCTTGAGAGCGAGGCACTAGACTCTGGGATAGCAGTGATTTGCTTCAGCAATCTGTTTTGAAGCAGAAAGGTGAGATTGTGTTCTAATAGAATGGAAAAAGGTGTCAAAACATTGAAGTCGCTCGTGTAGCAATTGGAAAGAGAAAAACGGCATAAGCACATTTTCATTAGCCGACTGCTTTCTTGTTGAAAGTACTAAATGTATCACACTGCATATTCAAACTTAGTTAAAAGAGGGATTTCCGAAATCGAAGCTTGAATATAGAAAACTTAAACTTCATACCAGATGATGCCCGCCCACTATAAACTTCACAAAAAGTGGGAGTGTAATCCCGCAACAATAAAAAATTCAATAGAAACAGTGACCGGCATTAAATCAAAGCCAAAATAACGAAATCATAAGCGGTATATAAAACGATGTAAAAGTACAGCACTCTATAAACCAAAAAAACAAAAAACACAAATATACATTTGAACACAAGGTCATGCAGCAAGCAACAGCCAGCAAAGAGCTTGTGTCAGAAAACAAAGTGAATTTTGAAAGTGAAACCACTCGAGTTGTAAGCAAACAAAAGCAAAAGCGTTTGCAGCACTACCAAGCTGCTCATTTCTGTTATTGTATACTAGAGCGAAAAAGGATAAGAAACGAACGCTGACATTTCGGCAGTAGCAATGAGCACTCCAAAAATGCGCAGCGAACAATGGTGCTTTTAACTCAAAGTTATAAAAACTTGAAATTATTTTTTTGCTAACTGTACTACGTTAAATGCACTTTGCGGTTGTTTGTTTTTCGCTTTTCTTTTATTTTTTTCTTGGGTTTCGAGTATCAACAGAAAAGCACAGCCTTTCCGCTAACCACCCGACGGGTGTATGCTTTACTGTGCGCTTTGTTTGCAGAAGTTTTTATATTGTTGATATATTTTTTTCTCTGCAGTTTATTGACAGATTTATTGTTTTCATGCGCTTTGCACAACATTTGGCTTAAATGAAAATTTGTGTGCCATTGTCACAGCGGTTGTCTGTAGACGGACAGCTGCTCAGCATCTTAGTATATTTAAAGGAAAAGCCTGCGCTGGCAGATACAAGTTTCCACTTTGTAATGCTGATTGCGGTGTGGTTTTGAAAGTGGCTTAGGCAAATCATAAATAAAATAAAAAAAAGATTTAGTCACCAAACACAAGCCTCATGAAAATACGATATAGCATGTATAACTAAATATTTATAAGTTTCTTCCTTGCTTAATTTACAGAATTAGTTAACAAAAATGCTTTTTATTTTTAATAAATTTAGTTGTAAAACCCAAGGGGAAAAAACGACATACATATTTTTCCAGGAATTTCGCTTACTTTTTTATGCAAGCAGTAAATAGCATATCAATATAAATTTAAGCGAAATGCAATGAAGTGTAAATTGTTGCGATTAAACATGCGAAACATGCGAAAATACAATGAAACTGCGAGAAAATGCTGCTTATGTGCAACGAGGATAATAAGAAAAGCCAATAAAGACAAGAAATGGGGGAACAAATATGCAATCCCATTGAAGTAAGAACAACAGCGTATTGGAATAAAGAAATATCGTTATTTACTTATTCACATATACATAGTAGGTATGTACATACATATGCACATTAGGGTGATCCAAGTAAACTGACTTAACGTAGATATTTATGACGTTAAAAGGACCTATTTACAGAGAAGAAAATTCTCCCATATGGAAAAATTTGTATTATAATTTAAAAAGGTGTCGGTGGGCATTTGAAATTTTCGATATAAATAAAAAATTTTTTTTTCATTTTTCTAGGCATATTCTTGTAGGGCATTTTCTAAAAAAAAACCTAAATTTGGTTGTGAATTTGAATATTAAATATGTCGCCAGTAATATCCTAATTGCAATAAACTGAATTTTATAAATAATTAAAAAAATATTAATGTTTCAAAATGCAATAAAATATAAATAGACAAATCTAGTTCATAATCAATATTTTCTTCACATTCTCAATCGTTAAAAACCGCATTTTTCTGCCTTTTTTTCATAGCCCTTAACTAAATATATTTGTAAGTCTAGAAAATTAAAACCAGGGTCATTTTTTTAGAGAATTTATGCCCTACAAGAATATGCCTAGAAAATTTATTTTACTTAAACGCTTCAATAGTTATTGCATTTTTAATGAAAAAAAAATTCATATTATTTACATGGAAAATTTCGCATGCCCACCGACACCTTTTAAAATTGGAATAAAAAAAAATTCTTCTCAGGAAACAGGTCCCTTTAAGGCCATAAATTCGTTAGGTTAGTTTAAATATTTGAATCACGCTAATGTACATATTTACATGTTATATTTATGTATGGATTATATAGAAATTATTTGCTGGCAGTACAACTGAATGCGTACTTGAGCCGTAAAATATGTCAGCAATGAGCCAAGCATACATTTCAGCGACAGCAAGGAGACGACACACTTTTGTGTTGGTGTAGAGCAGCACAAACCTTGTAAGAAAATCAAGAAACTGATTTTTCAAACAAAAACAAAAAACTGTATTACTCTAGCGTAAAGCGACTATTTGACAAACTTCAAAGGCATTAGGTGATAACGTTATCAATATTTTTTGGTCACTTAAAAACTGGACATATGTACATACGTCGTTTAAAAACTGCTCATATATTTGTAGCCATTTAAAAATTGGTCATACTTCATTTTTGTTGTTTTCGTTTAAAAACTGGCCACAATATTCTTTTTTTATTTAAAAAAGGTCCATATATTTCTGGCCATGTAAAAATTGGCCATAAAAAATTAGCAATGAAAAGGTAGCACATAAATTATTGGTCGCTTAGAATTTTGCACATACATTTTTGGTGTTTAAAAATTTGGCAAACAATTTTTGGCCATTAAATAATTTGGCAATGAAAAGCTGGATAAAATAGAATGCAACTGCAAACTAATATTTGGTATTTTAAAAGTTTGTCATAAATTTTTACTCATTCAAAAATAGGGCATACATTTTTTCTCACTTGATAATTTGGTCAACATTTTTGTTAAATTAAAAAACCCTCAAAATTATTTGCCTTTGGCATTGTTTTATTTAAAAACTGGACATAAATTATTAGTAACTTAAATTTTTGGACATTTATTTTTTTGACGCCAAAAACCTGGACATCAACTTTTGGGCATTTAAAAAATAGGACATACGAAATTGGCAATGAGAAGCTACATAAAATTTAAATTTAATAACTACCATTAAATTGTAAAAAGTGGACATAAAAAATTACACAGTAGATGGTTCTGAACAAATTCATTTACAGGTATGTACATATCCGCATAAGGCCACTTTTTTTATTGTCCTGCATTTTTAAGTTCTTGTGAGTGAGTGCGAAAGAGAGGGTGTTGGCATTTGCTTTCCCACTTTTGCCTTGGTATCTTTTACTTTTTACCGTCCAGTTTCTTTTTACTCATCCGACCGATCATAGCTTATGGAGCTTGATTCTGGTAGAAATAGTTCTCTGCTATATTCAAATAATTCCTTAGCAAAAGTTTAATGATTTTTGGTGAGCTTTAATTTACTGCCGAAGATATTTACGAAAAATGTAAAAAGGCGACTCCTACGTTCCCAAAAAAATATATATTTTTTTTTGGAAATTTCCTTAAAAAAAATACCTTAAATTCATTGCACAGAATAATACCACCATAAAGGTACTGGCCCAATGCAGGCTTGCTTTGCTTGCTTCGCTTTGAGAACTGTCAAAAGTTATTTGGAATATACTAAAACGTATGAAAGCTGGCCAAATGGCAGCTTTGCTTCACTTTCTTTAAGCGCCTCAAAGTTTCAAATAGGCAAATGTTTTATTTGAAAGCGTTTTGTAGGGTTTTGACAAAAAGTATGTTTCCGTTCTAAATGAATTCATACAAACTGCTGCACACTTTTACGAACAAAAATATGCTTACGTAATTAAAATAAAAATATATATAATATAAGTAATTCAAAGTATAATAAATATGATTCTATGTTTCCGTATTTATATTTAACATATCGCTGGCTGAAAGTTGCTTAGTCCATTTTTACAAATTTTACAAGAACTTTGAATACAACACTGTGCGTGTTTAAAGCATAACAAAACTCCATACGAATCAGAAGGATTCGATCTGTATTAAAAGATTTCGTATATTTTGGCCTTATCGGATTTCTGAGGCCTCTTTTGGACTTAGAAAATTTGCTTTTCATTGAATATAAACGAGAAAAAATAAAACAAGTACTTTAATCCTTAATTTCAGTTGCTTCTTTTATCAAAATATGAGGTTTCCCAAAATATGGAATTAGCAACTTTTCACACAAAGCTAGCAACATTTATGATATCAACTAATGGTCAGTCGTCTCTTAAAAAAATTTACTTTTTTTGTTTTTAATAAATGTAAATTTAGCTATATATGTATAATTATTATCATTCCTTTAAAATTCAAAAATTAATTCGCATTAATTTAAAAATAAATCTGAGAACATTGTTTCGTATTTCTTTTTTTTACTTCTCTGGAATTTTGCGGAAAAATTATTCTTAGTGTAAGGAAACAAACCTTGATTTTTTAACTACACAAACGAGTTTTTGAAGTAAATCAAAGCAAATTAAAGTAAGCAAGGCGTACAAAGCAAGCTGGCATTGGGCCTGCGCCTTAAGACTTCAAAACTGGCACTGTGAAAGATATTCACAATTATTAATATTTATTAAGGGCTCAGAGTGGAAGAAGGCATGTATGACTTCCTAACGTAACATTCAAAATCTAAAGGGTGTGTGAATCTACTTGTTCGGTTTTTAGAAAGACAAAAGTTTAGGCAAATTTTTAAATGTTAAAGAAGTTACGCCCACTTGTTGTCGTTGCTTTTTTTAAGATTATTAAACATGTAACACAGTTAAAATGTAAGCAGCTAAAATGTCTTTTTTCCAGCAGGGTCAAGGCAATAACTTGTTTGTGTATACGGTCGGGTGCGCTTACAAAAGCCGAGTTGATATCAAATGCTTGCAAATGAAGCGTTTAAATGTTCGTTAAAAATAATTTTGTTGGCAAAGACGTTTACGATGATTACTAACGTACCATATCAAAGGAAAAAGAAGACAAATATTTGGTATTAGCAGGCGAAACCGGAATACATAAATTGTATAGCATAAAAAGGATACAATAGCAAAGACAGAATTAAAAAAAATAAAAAAGAGTGTTATTTCAGCTAAATATAACAAAATACTGACTGAAAAAGTGAAAGAAAAGAAAATGCAAAGTTATGAAAGCAAACGGCCTTAGCAGTTAAGATGTGTTTTTTTTCCTGGCATTTATAGGACTAGTCTTTAATAAAACATTCGAACAAGTTGAAGGAGATTAATAAATATTTGTACAGGACTCCAATGAATCTGCTTTTGAGTGCTTAACTACATACATACATATGTGTTTGAAACTTGTCGAAAAAATGGAAATAGTAAACTCCGCAGACATTCCTTTGCTTTTATCTGCTGCGATAAACGGCAACACGAAAAACACACCATCAAAGTCGACAAGTAGCGCACAGCCTTCTTTACGCCAACAGTGATGGTGAAATATTAAAATAATAGCATTTATTTGTATGCGATTACGTCGCTACAAAGCGAGCGCAGAAGCTGCACGACAAGGCAGATATCATTATGCTTAAGTGATGCTTGAGGGGGAAACACAAACAAGTAGACAATAATGAGAGAAAGAGAGAGAGAGAGAAACAGAGACAAGATTAAGTCAACCAGAATAACAAACAGAAGTGCGCTTGCAAAGCGAAAGCAATCAAGCAGTCTTGAATTTTCACAAGCATTGAAAGTCAACCACGGCGGATGAGTGACTATTTTGGTTTTGATGAAAAGCAAAGGTGAAAATTGAAAATTACCGCAACTTGTTGATTTCGTTGTGATTAAAAATTAAATGGTTAATATGCGCTAAAGCATTTAAACCAATTAAAATTCGTAGACACACACACACACACACACACTCATTTGACAGGTGTGTGTGCTTATTCGAAAGCAAACACAGCTGGCGGGATTAAAACAACTCGAACTGCGTGTACAATATATCCACAGTTAGAACTTTTGTCATTAGTAGGTAACAGCGTCCCTACAAAGCCGCCGTAGTGGCATCTCCACTAGCATTTATCAAAATCAACAAATTGCGATAAAATACGAAGCGCGGACGTTAAGCTTATGTTGGTGTGATGGCAGATAAAGCGCACAAACTAAATCAATTTGACATTTTCGAACGGGCGGGAAACGTTGTTTATAATTAAGCGAATTTTCAAATGTAATAACAACATAGTACATAAATATCAAAGGCTTCGTGTATTTAAGCATACACAATCGACTAATAATGACGATGACAACGAGCTAAGGGCCGTATAAAGTTGGGCAGGCATATATAAAATGTATGAAAAGCGGGTTATTATATTCGGGCAAAAAGGGTTTTGAGTAGCTGCTTGAAATGTTGGCTTAAGTTATAGTTCTATAGGCATGAGTTGAGAGAATATTCAAATAGTTAAAATCAACACAAGCCAATAATAGCAGAATTAGCAAATTAAGTTCGAGTTAAAAATTGGCTTTTCGTATTAATTTTCAACCTTTAAACACTAAAATTGTGCAGTATTTTAAAACCAGTACACCTAGACATTACGTAGAAAATATGTAATTTTTTTTTAATTTAAAAAAACCGTTTACCTTCCAATGCCTAGCAAAGCCATAGGGAAATATTAATACATATTACCGCTTTGAAAATAATACTTATGTATTTATATCGATATCTCAAATATTTAAGTATAATTAAAATCGATAAATAGTACTATCGATACGCTTTTCGTCATCAATGTGTAAATCTTAATATACAGATTATCTATAATAATACTGATAAATATAAATCTATAGCGAATAATATCGATAAATATAAAAATGGATAGTGATATTCATATATCAAGATACATATCGATGGCAAAAAGGATAAAAATCGATAACGTAAATGTATCGATAACCCTATCGATGTTTGTTAGGATAAATATTTTCATAACGATGTCAAATAATTTTAGTATTCAAAAATAGGGGAAAATTAAAGTAGAATGTATAAAACTATTATATTTTTGGATGTTGTTGTTTTTTGTTGTTGTGTTTTGGAATGAAATTCTGTCATCTCTTGTCAAATTTGGTTTGCAGAAAAATCGACGAATTTCCATGCACGAACAGTGACACAGCGCCGAAACCGGTTTATCTCCACGCTAGGTTTGACAAGAGATGATGGAAATTCATTCCAAAACGCATCATAAAATGATGAGTCCACTTAACTTTTTAGAAAAGCATCGTTTGCGTTTTCGATTAAATAATCAAGATTTGCTAGGATTCTATTCCTGCCTCGCTATAAACAGGATTTATGTGATATACTGCATAACGGCCAGTCATTCATTCAGCCTGGAAGTGCAAAACTAGAGAGATACATATGTACATATTTGACCTATCTCGTAGTATTGTGTTTAGAAAGAAAATCTAAAACTTACCGAAAATTAATTTCTTACTTAAAAGCAATGAATTATGTGAAACATTATAAAGAAATCTGTAATTGAATCGGCTTTCGAATTTTCATTTCTTCGTATTTCAATGCACACACGTTACGTATACGCCTCTCTTTATCGATACCGTTTTTACTCTGTCGATTATCGATGCTATTTAAAAGTACTCAAATCTGTAAGCTTTATTTCTATGTATGTATCTAATTAAAATTTGGTAAATTTCTGCCAACAATGTTGTTCATGTAATGGTGTTTAACACATCTAGCTTTCACTCCCCTTTTCAGACTTCCTTTGGTCTTTTGTTGCCACGCGCCACATTTAAAGCAACATTACTTCTTCATATTACATACCAGCATTTTTGTAAGTATGTAATTTAATATGTTTAGCACGCTTTTAATGAGCATTTTGCTTAATGAAATGTATGAAAGCCATCAACCAAATATAACGGTAAGACAGGTCTCGCTGACTTTGCTGACTGTCAGCCAACGCGTCAGCACTCGCGCATGACATACATGGCAATCGCTCGTTAATATCAACATCAGTCTATTGATGTAGCGTTTAACGTTTATTATGTGCTTATGTGTTATACATACATACATATGTATAGTTATAAGGATGTACATAAATAGCTGCAGGTAGGTCGAATAATAAGGCCTTTCAATACAACATCTCATCTGGAGCTTGCGGCATATAAACATCTAAGCTTGTTGAAGTGGCAGTCATGTATATTGTAATAAATTACTTTGTACAACTGAAATTAGCTGAAATTAGCTGTTTAGAGTAATCAGAAAAAAAACGCATTACCGAAATTCTTTTATCACATAAATTCTTCCCTCCATTGTTAGTTCGTTCATTTTTACCTGAAGTGCTTAAATTTTCTGAGTTTTACGGTAGGCTTTTTGTGAACAGAGAAAATGCGTAACAAAATTTTAAGGAAAGAAAAAGCAAAGCATTCTTTCAATGACTTTTTGTTTGTGATTATTCGGCTGCAAGTATGTATTTTTTACGCTTTTGAGTTTTGCTTCCAAATAGTTTCCCGGTTTACTTGCTGCCTATTTTCAGAGGATACATCTTTCTCATACACTTCTGTAATCGTTTTAATTAAAACAGTCCCCTTTTCTTGCATCTCAACTAATAAAGCAATATTATTGCTACTCAAAAGCAACATTCATTTTGTTTACTTTATACTGAGGCAGGAGTCATTAGAAATAAATTCTATTTGAAATGTTTTCTTAAAGCATATTTCCCTACAATTTTTCTATTTAGGCTCTTTGCGTTGCCCCGAAGAGGGTTTCCCCAGTGTCTATATTTAATAAAATCATGTAGATTTTCTTGCGAGTATTAGCAGGGCTACTGATGGATTTTTCTCTAAGCTGTATAAGCCCTCCAAAAAATGGCCCTTACAAATTTGAGGCCTTTTCTCTGGAGTGCAGTTTCTGAAAAGATCATTACTGAGGGCTCTAACACTGACGGCCATGTGTACAATGGTGTAGTTAGTATTCCCTGCCCTTTGTGCAGCGAGCAGTGGTCAGAATGAGCAGCATACAGCGGACTGTTGCTCTGGCCATCGCCTCTGGTTGTGAAACATGAATTGCAAGGGATGTTGTATATTTTAAGCCGCTTTCCCTAAACATATCTCGGAATATTGCTGTAACCGGGAAACTAGTAGAACTAAATATATGCTGTTGAAAGGATAGCGGCCTATGGGGCAGAGCGCTCTTAGCTGCGCCGATTTGTATGTACATATATGAGCAAATCTCACGAGTTGCTTTTTTCTCTCGCATTTCTTTCATTTAATTACGCGAAAAAGTACCGAAATAACAATGTTTTCATTTTCACTCGAAAAAATCATAATTATATTTTTTTTAATATCTTTGGAAAGTTTTCAAATAAAATATTCAAATTAGAGGCAATGAAAGTTGGCACCATATATAACATACCTGTGAAGTTTCAAGAGCGTGCCACCAAATTAAAGCATTCCGAATATCTGTTGCAGCTATTTTGTAATTTTTGGATATTTAACGAAAGTTTAAGTTACTTCAAAATTTTAACAACAAACGGTGAAAAGTTTCTTCTTGCCAAAACGAAGCAATCTAGAGTAATGAAGTTAGTGTGCCACCAAATGAAAAAAATAAAAATAAAAAATACATTGCTTATAAGATGACAATGATTTGCGCATTCGAAATTCCTTCTAAAAGTGTTATATATGTACATCAAGAAATTAATATATGTATTTGCCAAGAATACTGAAGAAAAATATGCCATGCCAATATTTAACTAATTTTGAATAATATGACTTTTAAGTTAAGGCGTGCGAGTAAACGTGTTAACTGACTGTGTATGGTGCTACGAGGTGTATACGTTTCATAAACAACTAGGGGTATACTTTTTTTAGTATATATATGTTTTAAGTTTTCATTTAAATATAATTTCGCGATGGCATATTGTTCTTAATGCAAAACTGAAGATAGTGCATTATCTAAGATAAGTGTGCCACAATTTTTTTACCAAAAACACATTTTTTTCGTAAAATGTAACAACTCGTGAGATTTCTTTATATGTTTATAGGTGGAATATCTAGAAACATCTCGAAGCTTTCGTAGGCTGAGTAGGTAGCTCGAACTAGTCGAACAAAGTAGTCTAATTGACAATCCATTGAAATCAAAAAGGGTTAACGTTACGTATACGCCCCGTGGCTTCTTCAAGGATATGCATTGCAAACATTCGAAAATAAGCTACTTCACCAAGCTTTGCATTCTTTGAGATGCTCAACTTTTTCAATTTTTATATGTATACATACAGTGCTGGGAAAATAAATAGGGACACGACATTTTAACAAATTTTTCCTTTTTTCTTTTGTTTATTTAATATTTATTATTTTTGTTTATTAAAAAGTATAGCTCATTGTCTAAGAAAAACCATATAAATTCATTTTTCAAACTTTGTGCAAAAATTATAAAAATTCTGCGAAATTACATCTAAATTTGCAACGTTTTAATCAGATTTTCAAGAATTTTTCTGCAGTTTTGTAGCCCATTAAATTTTAGTACAATAAAGTGCAAGTTTGGTGTTCCTAAAATTTTTGCACAAAGTACTCCTAACATTTAATGGGCTATAAAAGTGCGTACTCAAAAAAAATTCTAAAAAATCGAAATAAAAAGTTGAAAATTTAGACGCAATTTTGCAGAATTTTTATAATTTTTGCTCATAGTTTGAAATATGAATTTATATGGTTTTTGTTAGAAAATGAGCTATACTTTTATAAAAAAAAAATTATAAATATTAAATAAGCAAAAGAAAACTAGGAACCATTTGTTAAAATACCGTGTCCCTATTTATTTTTCTACCACTGTATACTATACACATTTTATGAGCGTAAAAGTTGTGGATTTTTTCTACTAGTTATATTCGCGCACAGTTACTGTCACTTAACATTCGCATTCCCAGCACGGTGGTCTGCCGTTTAGCCCCTTTAGGTTTATAATTACACACCACTCTCAAATCATCACTAAACAACGTAATTAAGCGCATGAAATCTGCAATTAAGGTCTAGGGAGTAGAAATTCATTAAATGTATGTAGGAGTTGCTCGTGTGGCTAGTGTATTTTTCAACGCGCTTGTTTGTTGGCCCAAAATGATTATTAGTGTTAAATTACGCTTGAATTGAAGAGGTTCGCGTGGGCAGACGGGCAGACAGGCAGCGGGCGACAGGCAAGCACCAAAAAAACAAAAAGCCTACTGATATTTAGTTAATTATGGATGTATTTGAGGGACAAGCCTATTCTGACTTAATGACTCAGCGTATTTTGGTACTTGCAAGCTAATTAATTTAGCAAAAATATATAAAAGTTTTGGAAATTTGGCATGAGAGATACAAATTTGCTGGCGTTCATAAAAAAAGTTGTGCATGCGATGTATGTATATGTATAAACTCAAAGTGGTAAATGTTAAATAAAATGTGTATAAATTAAGCTTCTCGTTAAAAGCGGTTTATCAATTATAAAACTTCAAAATTTCCCTGGTCAAATGCTTTCAGAAATATACATACATTAGAAGTAGTCGCCATTTCATTTTCTATGTAGTCNTCATATTTGCTAGCTCACTCACTTATAATTCCATTCGTTAATTACGTTTACCTCTATGCCTCACTTATTTCGATATTCACTGACGTTAGCCGCAAGCTGTCAGCTCCGTTTTCAAACAACAAACAAACAGATACAACAACAAAGCCAATAACACACATTGGTCGATGATGTGAGCTTCGCCTTATCTGTTTTACATACAGCCGCGTTGACGGACTTACATATCACTTGATTGACATACATACATATTGCCTCTCTAATTAAGTGTCCTGTTTTCTATTTCGGAATAAGGACAAGAGTGGACGCACTGCCAATTTAATTTAAACGTCATGGATTTACATCAAAAGATTTTGAACGAATCGCAGAATTTTATAATTCTTTAATAATAAATATGTATGTATAGAGAATTGGGATGTATGTGTATACGCCTAGTCCCAAGGTATAGAAAACTGAAATGTGAAAGTTTTTAAGTGGCTGACAGAGGGGTGAGTGAGTGAGTGGTGTATGTTTGCTGCTCTTTCACGCTAAAATGGCTGGATGCATTTCAATGAAATTTGGCACACAGATAGGTTAGCATATAGGATAGAGTTGCTGCCTTTCTCAAAAGTTAGAACCAAATCGTTTTTAAGAGAGTCGCCACCTGTTATGGAATACAAACTCAATTTAATTAACAAGTAAAATTAAATATTTTATTTGGCGTCCAAATCAATGATGAGTTTAGGAGAGCATTTTTGAAGAGGGTTGCCATCTGTTTGGAAATTCGAAATCAATTTAATTAACAAGTTAAATGACCAGAGAATTTAAGTAAGCTACATTTCTAAAATATTTTTTAAGAAGGTTGCCACCTGTTTGGGAAGTCAAAATCAATTTAGTTAACAAGGTAAATTAAATGTTTTATATGAGTATCACAGGCGTGGAATTTAAGATACCACTATTTCAGAAACATTTTTGACAAAGGTTGCCACCTCGTTAGAAATTCAAAATAAACTTAATTAACAAGTTACATAAATTAAATATTTTAATGCAGGTGTCAAACGAAAGAGCTTATAGTAAGGTTTATTTTGAAAATATTTATGAAAAGATTTACCTCCTCTTTAGAAATTCTAAACAAATTTAATTAATAAATCAAGCGAAATATTTTGATGTATATAGCTGCCAAATGAGTGATTTATTTCAAAAATATTTTTGAAGAGAGCTGCCAGCTGTTTAGAAATTCAGAATTCATTTAATTTAGTTAAGTGAGGTGTGTCACAAACATTGACAAAATAATTTCCGAGATTGACTCAGCCACTGTAAATAAAACGTGTAAATAAGTATATTTATTGGTGTAAATTTAGCGTTTCATTTCATATGGACAAAGAGTTGAGAATATGTGAACAATTCAAATCAATTGTGTAGATATTTTCAATTGAAAGATTTTCAATTCAATTCAATTCAATTTTCACAATTTCTCCTTTCTACTGTTTGGGCAAACTGTTTTCTTACGAAAAAATTTTTTCTGCATACATATGTATTTTTTTCCATGTAATTAAAACTAACTAAAAAGAATATTATTAATAACATAAAATATTTTTCGATAAAAAAGATTTCGTTTTAGCATGAAACGTAAACATGAAAAAGTTAGTGAGTTCTCATTCGCATTAAAAGTTTACTGCTTAAGTGCACGTAAACAAATTCATTGAGGTGTCAATTCCCTGCAGTTTAATATAACAAAAGCACATAAAAATATTACGACAAACACATCAAACGTACGTAAGTATATTATCATGAGGAGTACATAGTACATACTCGTACATAACAATCAATACATATTATACGATGAGAAAAAATCACGCTAAACCATAACAAAGGCCGTAAGGGTAGACGGAAACTACAAAAATCTCACCAAAACAATAAGCAAGTCACGCAATCATAATTTACCATTAACATCAAGGAGTTACCTTTATGTTTACTAATTTAGCTCAGAAGCTTATGTAAATCATGTCAATAGTCATGCATATTTATGTTTACATGTTTTATTTATATTTTCATTGGAAGCATTGAGTGTTATCAAAAAGCTTGAAACTAGTTAGCAGGATTGAACAGAGGAAAATTGTTAAGAGAAAATTACAATAGATATAGCATGCAACAAACATACCCCTATGTAGAAAAGGTTAAGTATGGTTTGATAAAAAAATAATTGATGACAGTAAAAGGTAGTGAGAGATATAAATATAAAAGTCACATAGCATAGCACAGCATATAATGGATTGGCGCTTACACAATGTGTTAGTGTTTGACCGAGCTTCTCCTACGATTTGTGGCGTACGCCTTGATTCCTAAAATTTTTGCACAAAGTACTCCTAACATTTAATGGGCTATAAAAGTGCGTACTCAAAAAAAAATTCTAAAAAATCGAAATAAAAAGTTGAAAATTTAGACGCAATTTTGCAGAATTTTTATAATTTTTGCTCATAGTTTGAAATATGAATTTATATGGTTTTTGTTAGAAAATGAGCTATACTTTTATAAAAAAAAAATTATAAATATTAAATAAGCAAAAGAAAACTAGGAACCATTTGTTAAAATACCGTGTCCCTATTTATTTTTCTACCACTGTATACTATACACATTTTATGAGCGTAAAAGTTGTGGATTTTTTCTACTAGTTATATTCGCGCACAGTTACTGTCACTTAACATTCGCATTCCCAGCACGGTGGTCTGCCGTTTAGCCCCTTTAGGTTTATAATTACACACCACTCTCAAATCATCACTAAACAACGTAATTAAGCGCATGAAATCTGCAATTAAGGTCTAGGGAGTAGAAATTCATTAAATGTATGTAGGAGTTGCTCGTGTGGCTAGTGTATTTTTCAACGCGCTTGTTTGTTGGCCCAAAATGATTATTAGTGTTAAATTACGCTTGAATTGAAGAGGTTCGCGTGGGCAGACGGGCAGACAGGCAGCGGGCGACAGGCAAGCACCAAAAAAACAAAAAGCCTACTGATATTTAGTTAATTATGGATGTATTTGAGGGACAAGCCTATTCTGACTTAATGACTCAGCGTATTTTGGTACTTGCAAGCTA
The DNA here is from genome assembly GCF_001687245.7 of Rhagoletis zephyria. NCBI lineage: Eukaryota > Metazoa > Arthropoda > Insecta > Diptera > Tephritidae > Rhagoletis > Rhagoletis zephyria. Next base: position 58,854 of record NW_016160424.1, read on the forward strand.
ATTAATTTAGCAAAAATATATAAAAGTTTTGGAAATTTGGCATGAGAGATACAAATTTGCTGGCGTTCATAAAAAAAGTTGTGCATGCGATGTATGTATATGTATAAACTCAAAGTGGTAAATGTTAAATAAAATGTGTATAAATTAAGCTCCTCTTTAAAAGCAGTTTATCGATTATAAAACTTCCAAAATTTCCCTGGTCAAATACTTTTAGAAATATACATATATTAGAAGTAATCGCCATTTCATTTTCTATGTAGTTGGAACACATATTTTCTTATATTGCTGCTTCAAATCCCTCATCATCGGTTCTAATATATCAACTTTCCCCCTTCCTCCTATCTCGCTTGTAAAACGACCATAACTCGTTCGCAATCATATTTGCTAACTCACTCACTTATAATGCCATTCGTTAATTACGTTTACCTCTATGCCTCACTTATTTCGATATTCACTGACGTTAGCCACAAGCTGTCAGCTCCGTTTTCAAACAACAAACAAACAGATACAACAACAAAGCCAATAACACACATTGGTCGATGATGTGAGCTTCGTCTTATCTGTTTTACATACAGCCGCGTTGACGGACTTACATATCACTTGATTGACATACATACATATTGCCTCTCTAATTAAGTGTCCTGTTTTCTATTTCGGAATAAGGACAAGAGTGGACGCACTGCCAATTTACTTTAAACGTCATGAGTTTGCAGTCTTGTTTTGACAGAAAAAGATTTTGAACGAATCGCAGAATTTTATAATTATTTAATAATAAATATGTATGTATAGAGAATTGGGATGTTACGTATACGCCTAGTCCCAGGGTAGAAAACTGAAATGTGAAAGTTTTTAAGTGGCTGACAGAGGGGTGAGTGAGTGAGTGTGTATGTTTGTTGCTCTTTCACGCTAAACTGGCTGGATGCATTTCAATGAAATTTGGCACACAGATAGGTTAGCATATAGGATAGAGTTGCTGCCTTTCTCAAAAGTTAGACCAAATCGTTTTTAAGAGAGTCGCCACCTGTTATGGAATACAAACTCAATTTAATTAACAAGTAAATTCAATGCGTCATCAATGGCGTCCAAATCAATGATGAGTTTAGGAGAGCATTTTTGGAGAGGGTTGCCATCTGTTTGGAAATTCGAAATCAATTTAATTAACAAGTTAAATGACCAGAGAATTTAAGTAAGCTACATTTTTAAAATATTTTTTAAGAAGGTCTGCCACCATTCAAATCAATTGTGTAGATATTTTCAATTGAAATAGTTTTCATAATTTCTCCTTTCTACTGTTTGGGCAAACTGTTTTCTTACGAAGAAAATTTTTTCTGCATACATATGTATTTTTTTCCATGTAAACTAACTAAAAAGAATATTATTAATAACATAAAATATTTTTCGATAAAAAAGATTTCGTTTTAGCATGAAACGTAAACATGAAAAAGTTAGTGAGTTCTCATTAGCATTAAAAGTTTACTGCTTAAGTGCACGTAAACAAATTCATTGAGGTGTCAATTCCCTGCAGTTTAATATAACAAAAGCACCTAAAAATATTACGACAAACACATCAAACGTACATAAGTATATTATCATGAGGAGTGCATAGTACATACTCGTACATAACAATCAATACATATTATACGATGAGAAAAAATCACGCTAAACCATAACAAGGTTCATAAGGGTAGACGGAAACTACAAAAATCTGAACAAAACAATAAGCAAGTCACGCAATCTTAATTTACCATTAACATCAAGGAGTTACCTTTATGTTTACTAATTTAGCTCAGAAGCTTATGTAAATCATGTCAATAGTCATGCATATTTATGTTTACATGTTTTGTTTATATTTTCATTGGAAGCACTGAGTGTTATCAAAAAGCTTGAAACTAGTTAGCAGGATTGAACAGAGGAAAATTTTTAAGAGAAAATTACAATAGATATAGCATGCAACAAACATACCCCTATGTAGAAAAGGTTAAGTATGGTTTGATAAAAAGAATAATTGATGACAGTAAAAGGTAGTGAGAGATATAAATATAAAAGTCACATAGCATAGCACAGCATATAATGGATTGGCGCTTACACAATGTGTTAGTGTTTGACCGAGCTCCTCCTACGATTTGTGGCGTACGCCTTGAAGTTCTTACACAAAGGGGAGGTACCTACAGTTTTACGTCTACTCCGAACGGCGATTACATTTTTATGGGAAGCTTTTTTCATGGCAGAAATACACTCGAAGGTTTGCCATTGCCTGCCGAGGGGTGACGGCTGTTAAGAAAAATCCTTTTTTCTATACATTTTTTCGATGGTGCTTTTAACCAGGAATTGAACCCAGGCCCTGCGGACTGGTAAAGCGCACTGCTAATTACTATACCACAGCCGCCCCCAACAGCATAACATAACATAAAGTAACGTAACATGACTAAACGTAACTTAACTTAACATAACGTATCACAACATAGCGTAACATAACATAACTTAAGGTAAAATAACAAAAGCTAATGTAACATAACATAACGTAACATAACACAAAAAAATTCCATAAAAAACCGAAGTAAAAGAAACAGCGTAAAAACCATAACATAACATAACATAAAGCATACTTAAAACGGGGGAAAAAATGGAAAGCTAACAGTTCTTTTCGAAAAAATGTTCTTTTCTTTATGTGTGTTCAGCTCTGCTGTCACTAAATTAGATATTGTAATTTCTTGACGGACAAGAAACATCCGAAGGGTTTACAGTTTTAAAAAAATTAAATTTCATAAAATACAGTTCATAAAAAAACAGCAAACAAACCAACATTTAAAACTTTGTACAACGCATGGACGACATCCACTTCTATATGGGAGAAAAAGCACAAAACCCTCTGCGGAAAAAATTCTCTAAACTAAAGCGCTAAAAAAAATTAAAAACCTGAAAAAAATTAGAATTTTAAAAAAATTTAAAAATATGAAACAAAAATTTAAATTTGAAAAAAAACTTAAGATTAAAAAAAAATTAATTTAAATTTTTTGTACACTTTTGTACAAATTTTGAAGTCTTATAAGAACTCATTAAACATAACAGAGAAAAAAAAATCCCAAACTTGTCAACCTTTTTTTTCTATTATTTTTTTCACCACTGTATATAACGGATATTTTTCACCACGCTTCGCAAAACAAAACAAAAGTAGTATTCTTTAACTTTTTCTGCTACGCAAATATGTATATTAATATTGAACGACGATCTTTCCATAATGATAAATAAAACTGTAGGGACCCTAAAATGACACAAAAAACGCCGAAACACGTAAACTTAATTTTGGATCTTAGATTATGAATCTCTGGACCTTTTTTGCAGAACAGGTAATTTACCCAGGATATATTCATTTTAAGTTCGCAATGTGAATGAAAAAAATTCAAACTTGTTATATGGAAACTGTTACTCATATGCATTGTACAACTAGTTTACCTATACATCGATTCTCTTGGTTTTTTTTCAAATGAACTGGTTTAAAATTTTTAGTATAAAAATGAAAATATCTTGGGAAAATTACCTTATCTGGAAAAACGGACCCAATATTAAGTTTACGTGTTTCGGCGTTTTTTTTTTGTCATTTCAAAACTTGAGATTTTTCTCACAGTCTGCTATTTGTTTGTATCAACTAAAAAAATAACAATTTCTATATTTTTTTTTTCTTTATTTTAATGATTTTCACAATTCCTTTTCCACATTTCTTCGCCTTATGAAGCATTTTTTTTGTGATAAGCGACCCTTCAGCAGCAACAAAATTAACGCAAAATGGAAATTACCACTAAAAATATTTTGGTTGGTGGCGGTGTGGCCTGCACTAAAATAAAAAACGCAGCCAAAAGCAGAAACTAAAAACACAAATAACTAAATTTTTATAATGAAAGTCTATTTTGACACAATTGTGGCTTGGTTTTTTTCGACAACTAATTCTATACCTAAAATCGAGGTAGAGCTTTAAAGCTTCCTTCTATTGGGAAACAATTAATATGGAGCCAATAAACCACTTTATATGACAAC
>NW_016160424.1:62910-64853 GCF_001687245.7 Rhagoletis zephyria
TTGTGAAACCAACACAAAAAAGAATAATGGAATCAGTTGTGCGATCAAAGAAAAAACTATGCTTCCCTTCATCAAAAGAGCAGCGACAATGTAAAGGAGAGAAATGAGAGAAGGTGAAAGCGTACGGCAATTTAATAGAAAAATTTAACGAAAGCATAAAACCGGTAGTTGACAAGTCAAGCTAGCATGAAGTAGGTAGACGCATGTATGTATGTATATGCATCTTAGAGTTTGTCATGCCATCAAACTTTGAATGTATGTACATATGTATACTGAAGGCCTGCAAATGTTGAACTATAAAGCATAGCGACATGTGTCACATCATGCAAGTGACATTTTTACAGAAAAATGTTAAATTTTGAAGCACTCTAATGTACATACATATATGCACCTCAAATTCCAACCAAAAATATCTCCAATCAAAGGCGCAAAAAATTGTGAACAAAATATATGAAAAAGCGAAAAAGAAAATTAATAAAAACAAGCGGAGAAGAAAATGAATAAAAACAAGCGGAGAAAAGTAAAACATTTATTTATGCGAAAATTTCCTTGAAGAGAATTCAAGAGCTCATTTCCTTTAACATTTTCTGCTTATTTATCAACCGAACAATGGAAGCCACCATGTATGCGTGCTTGTGTGTGCGTGTGTGTTAGGTTGTGAAAGTTAGCACAATGGCTACATAAATACATATATACCTACGAATATATTCATGCTCACAAGACATTAGGGGTATTCACGAGCCGGTGCGAACTGTCTAGCAAGGTGCATAGATAGCCAATCGTGCTATTTATGCGATCTATGTACCATGCTAGACAGTATGCACTGCACTGGATCGTGAATACCCCTATTGTATACAATGCTGTCGAGCATATGCATGTGTGTATGTATGTGTGATGTCTTTGCATGTGCGATTGAAAAATTGGTTCTGACAATGCTCAACGTCAACTTGTTTTATGCCGATNATATTCATGCTCACAAGACATTAGGGGTATTCACGAGCCGGTGCGAACTGTCTAGCAAGGTGCATAGATAGCCAATCGTGCTATTTATGCGATCTATGTACCATGCTAGACAGTATGCACTACACTGGATCGTGAATACCCCTATTGTATACAATGCTGTCGGGCATATGCATGTGTGTATGTATGTGTGATTTCTTTGCATGTGCGATTGAAAAATTGGTTCTGACAATGCTCAACGTCAACTTGTTTTATGCCGATTTTTTTTTCTTACCGCCTTTAAGTGTGAGTAAGCGGGCGTGTTAACTCAGATTATCGCGCTTTGTTATTCGATGTGAACCAACGAGCGCGCGAGCGTAACGTAAACAAAGCAGACATTAAAATATGCGAGAGAAGCGAGAAGAAACAAACACACACACACACACAAAACGTAAGGTGTCCCTGTGTGGGTGTGCAGGAGCAACTATACAAATAATGCCATACATAAACATATGCTTATATAAAACTAAACAAAGCGCCAAAGCGTAAGAAGACATAAAATTCCGAGGTAAAAAAAAAATTAAAGTTAGAGTAAAATTTTTGAACTAGAAAAAGAAAAAGGGACTAGAAAACGAATGAAAACGAAAAGTAAGTTATGTGGCAAATACATATGTACATACATACATTTGTACATGTGTTTATGAGATATACCAAATATATTTGATTCAAGTTTGGGTGTATAGGATAGAAATTTNGTTATTCGATGTGAACCAACGAGCGCGCGAGCGTAACGTAAACAAAGCAGACATTAAAATATGCGAGAGAAGCGAGAAAAAACAAACACACACACACACAAAACGTAAGGTGTCGATGGGTGGGTGTGCAGGAGCAACTATACAAATAATGCCATACATAAACATATGCTTATATAAAACTAAACAAAGCGCCGAAGCGCAAGAAGACATAAAATTCCGAGGTAAAAAAAAAATTAAAGTTAGAGTAAA
>NW_016160425.1:0-18513 GCF_001687245.7 Rhagoletis zephyria
GCATGTCTGCACGACACCGTACCTTGCCCCAACAGTCAGCAATACAACAGTTGTTTTGAGGCCATGGCATGCATTTTGTTGTACCATTTGNGGGAACTCCGCGGATGGTAGGAGTCACGGCGGAGTTCATGGCTACTTCGGTGAAAAGTAGATGGGGAGGGCTGACTCCACCTGACAGGACGGACTTTTCTTTCATCATAGCCGTATACTCCTGAATGCTCCTTTCTTCATGCATCTTCTATCTTCCTCTTACTACTTATGCTAAATATGCAGGCATGAGTTAATTTGTTTGTGTTAGCTGTAGGTAAGGTCGGTGGAGACGATCCACCCCACCGACGAGCTCAGCCAGGGCCAACTAGCATGTCTGCACGACACCGTACCTTGCCCCAACAGTCAGCAATACAACAGTTGTTTTGAGGCCATGGCATGCATTTTGTTGTACCATTTGTCGCACGTGTTTGGGTCAATGTTGATCACGGATGTGATTGGGGTACGATTAATGTGAAAATGACTCGGAAGGTCAATTGGATTTCTACGAACGATGTTGAGAAGAGCCAAAGAACGAGATGAGGCGTCAGGAAGTTGCAAATGTTTTCCTGGTTTATGAATAATTTTGAGATCGTATGGTGATAATCGGATCGCCCAACGGCATAAACGTCCAGTTGGTTCTTTGAGAGTTTGTAGCCAGGGCAAAACTGACCCTAAAAATATGGACGGTACTTTTCGACCGCAAAGAGAACGGCTAGGCATTCCCGTTCGAATGCTGTGTAATTTTGTTCGGCTTTTAAGAATTTCTTAGAAAAATACTGAACCACACGTTCATTCCCATCATGTTCTTGTATTAGAACATCACCCGCTGCGATAAGCGAGGCATCGGTATAAACCTTGNCCCAACGGCATAAACGTCCAGTTGGTTCTTTGAGAGTTTGTAGCCAGGGCAAAACTGACCCTAAAAATATGGACGGTACTTTTCGACCGCAAAGAGAACGGCTAGGCATTCCCGTTCGAATGCTGTGTAATTTTGTTCGGCTTTTAAGAATTTCTTAGAAAAATACTGAACCACACGTTCATTCCCATCATGTTCTTGTATTAGAACATCACCCGCTGCGATAAGCGAGGCATCGGTATAAACCTTGAATGATTTTGAATAATCGGCCATAGTCAGAACGGGAGTGGTAGTTAAACACTCTTTGAGTTTGAGAAAGGCTTGTTCAGCAGCGGTCTCCCATTGAATGGGTCCTTTTCGGTTTCCTTTATACAATTCACAAAGGGGATCTGTGATCTCCGAAAAATTTGGAATAAATTTACGGTACCAGCCTGCTGCACCAACGAACCGTCTGACTAGCTCGAATACGAGATGGATTCGCAATATACCCTCTTGAGACAAAACGTAACCCAGGAAATCCAATCGTTTACAACAAAAATTCGATTGGGATGTTGAGACCAGTGTTGCCAGGTTGACGTTTTTAACGTCGTTTGGACGTTTTTTTATCCTGTTGACGTTTGGACGAGTTTTGTGTAAAAAATTACTTTTTTTACCTTCCCAGTAATGCGTACTATTTCCTTGTAGAGTAAGTACTTACGCTCAAACTTTCGGCAATTTGTTACTAAATCTTGTAAGTAAAACTGATTTTGAATTATTTTCTTAATAAATCCTTACAAGCTTAATACATCCTTACAAGCTTTGCAGCTGTTGGTTCAGAAGATATTTATTCTTTGGACACTGATGACCAGGGAACGGATTTTATGGAAATTGCCTTTTTTTCTGCTAAAGAGATAGAGTATATTCGATTAAGNTGCCTTTTTTTCTGCTAAAGAGATAGAGTATATTCGATTAAGAATGTCCACGATTTAGCTTTCCCTCATTCCATATATACACATTTGATGTTGCTTTTTTTGCCTTTTTTAAGATATTTGCCTTTTTTTGCCTTTTTTAAGATATTTGCCTTTTTTACCTTTTCTACCTTTAAAAAGTGATTATAGCACTTACATTTTTTTTTAAGATTAAAAAATATACACATGCCCATGCGGCTTATAGTAGGGACCTCTTGCCAAATTGGTGTTGGAAAAATTCAAAGCCGTTTTCTCAGCTAACGTAGGCTTGGAAACAATAAGGGGTGTGGATAAAATTGTAAAGGGCGAGGAAAACGCCCTTATTCCTGATAATATGAACGTTTGAAACGTTCCATATTTAAATAGGGCTCCACTTGTATCAACTTACGTCGAGCGCACATTTAGTACATTTAAGGCTTTTGTTCGCGAAAATCGAATGAAAATGCTGGCAGAAAACTTCAAAATGCATCTTGTGGCTCAATGTTACTACAACTATACAGATTAAAGTTTTATGAGTTAGAAACTCGAAAGGATAAAATAGTCAAAGATTCAAAGTACAAATTTTTCATATAATGAAACTAGTTCATAGTTTTTCTCTTTTTACTTGTAATATAAACAATTCTAAAATAAATGTATTTTTTGATTGTTCTTCGTATTTTCTGTCTTTTTTAGTGCCTTATTTTGCTTTTTTGCAATACCTAGTGCCTTTTCCTGCCTTTTTCGCTATTTTGTTTTTCCTTTTCTGCCTTTTTCGCTATTTTATTTTGCATTTTCCAGCCAATTTCGTTATTTTGTTTTGCCTTTTTTATAGGTTTTTAGGTCCTAAAAATCCGTTCCCTGCTGATGACTTGAATATGATGTAAACACGCGTTCAAAGGCTGCTTGTGTAAACGCTTAATGTTACGAGGCTTATTGCGATGTTTGCAATTTCACATTGAAAGCCAACTCAGGAAGGGCTGATCTATTGCAACACGCACGCTTCCAAAAGAACCAAAAAAACCTGTAGTAGTATAAAAAGTCATAAAAAAGTAGGCGAGTTTTTTAAAGACTTCATTGAAAGTATAATGAATGCAAAAAAGGCTGAAATATTGCTATGTTCCTTCTTAGCATAGCGTAAATTAGCATTTTCGATAACCGACCACCTAACCAAATGTCTACAAGAGCGTTTCAGACTATGTTCAAACAGGACAATTAGCTGAGGTATTTAAGCTTTAAATTGCGGCATTGAGTTTGGTGTTCACACACACGTCAGCTGCCCAATTAGCGATTCGAAATCAGCTGTTGGATTATCTACAGCGATGGAAAAGTTTATTTAGTTTGAAAGTATATTCGGTAAAAACAAACAATTTTAGGTACGTTTGGAACGTAGCCAAATTGTTGTTTTGGAAATCAGTACTTATTTTTACTGACATTTCAATGCGTTTTCTGGTGCGGGCAACTGGTCTAATAACTTCCTTCCTTTGTGAAGATGCATACAAGTGATACAGAATAGTGGCCAAAGTAACGCAACTGTAGTTGATTTCGCCAGATAGACGGAAGATATTTCTTTTAAAAACGTCAAATCTAATAACTGGGAGGAAAGTGACTCACCTTTTCTACAACATAGTTTTGTCTCACACTGCTCGAAGAGATTCTTTTCATAGCCAAAAATTTGTTTAATGTGAGTGCCGAAGGTGATATGGCATCGATGGGAATTGTTATTCTACTATTTTTCTTTATATAGAAATACATATTCACTTTTTAGATACATCTACCTACTTTTAGGTAAAGTTTTCCGTAAATTAGGTACAATTTTATAATTCAATTTTCCATCCCTGATGGAATATCAGCTGTAAAACAGAACCAGAAACAAACAGCTGATTGCTCTTTGTTCAATAAACATACCTCCAAGCAAGTATGCAAGTTATTGCAAAAAAAAAATTTCCCACTTCACAGACGAATCCACAGACTTAACCAATAAAAAACAATTAAGTTTAGTTGTAAGAGTTTGTATAAACAACGAAGTGTTCGATTAATTTTTCGGCCTTATATCAGTACCACCAACTATTGACCATAGAAAACTATTGGAAAATAATTTTAAATATAGAACGAGCCGAACAGAGTTTGACGTTTCAGGTTCTTTCAAGATTTGTACCACAAATAATGTGTTTACCAAATAGTTTTAAATCGAAGTAATCGTTTGATAATGAAATGCTAGAAGACATTTGAATTATACAGGATCTCACGCTTTAACTTTAAGCCTAATAAGCGTTTGCTTGAGTTTTTGGAAATGTATTCATAAAATGATTTCTAAGCTGCATATATGAATTTATGTACATGTGTACATATGCATATATATTTTACATATGTATGTATGTACTTAGGTCTAAAAATTATCTTAAAAATTTTTAAATAAAATGTATTTATCTATGTATAAAATAATATTTTTATTTTAGCGATCTCAAACCAGTTTACTTCGAATTTTTACATGTGCTCTGTCGAAACGACATTTTAATATACTTTACGTACATCTCGTCGTATAAAGTACAAAACTACGTATCAACAAAATGCAAAACTTCGTTTCAAGATAATGCAAAACCGCGTATGTGAGGTCGCATAAATTGTTTTCTAGAGAGTAAAAACATTCATGTTTCAAAATGGTCCTCTTTTTTATAAAGCAATCGCATTTCTGGCTAGTATATTTCAGGACGATGGATAAGGATTGAGCCAAGAGCTTGTGTGAGCAAATCCAATTTTTGGCAGCAAATGTGAGTTACGCGGTTTTGCAGAACGACGATACGCGGTTTTGTACTTTAAACGACGATATGTACCTTTATATACAGGGTGGCGCCGAATGAGCTATATGGTTTAAATTGTTTATAACTTTTTTATTTATGCGATTATTATAACTTTTTTTTAATACAGTATATTATTGGGGAATTTGTTGCAATTAGCTTTGAAAAATGATATCCTGTAAGTGTACGTGCTCTTTTTAGCATATTTTCCATAACTTTTCGCAGAATTTCGGGTGTAATGGCCATGATTTCATTTCGAATGTTGGTTTGGAGTTGGAGAATGGTTCTTGGTTTGTTAACGTATACTCTTTCTTTCAAATATCCCCAAAGAAAACTGTCAAAAATAATTCAAACCATATAGCTCATTCGGTGCCATCCAGTATTATAACCAAATATTTGAGGTTTTTTTGACCGAAATTACGATTTTTCAAGGTAAGATTAGAGAAAAAAGAAACTGTTATAAAGAATTAAACCCATATAGCTCATTCGGCGCCACCCAGTACAATAAAAGTTTAATAAGAACAATTCTGTGTGCATACATTTGAAAAAGACATTTTGGGTAGGAAATGACGTTTTTCCAGACCAAGAGGGACGTTTTCTCATACCGAAGACCTGGCAACACTGGTTGAGATGGTTAAGCCGGCCCCAGCCAGAGGGTTTGCAACAATAGCAAATATCTTAACGTGTTCTTCAAACGTCGAAGTGCAAATTATGAAATCATCCACATATGCGAATGCATGTGGACCCAAATCACGGAAAATTCTATCAATGAGAATGCCTAATATGGCGGGTGAATTCCTCAACTCCATCGTCATACGACGAAAAGCATAACGTCTGTTACCGAATGCAAAAGCGGTTTTCAGTTGACTCGATATTGCCAAAGGAATTTGAATGAAAGCTTTAGACCGATCAATACTGGTTAGTTCAACGCAGTTCTCTCGCGTCCAAGCACACGCGACACGCTCCGTCTTTCTTCTTTACAGCCAGAATTGGTGACCGCCAAGGGCTTTCTTCGATGGTCATAATGATGTCGCGACTACGCATTTTATCCAATTCGGCTTGAACTTGTTCAGCCACATATGGCGATACTGGACACTGGCGTTTCATGACGGGTTTTGCATCACCCGTATAAATTACGTGTTCGATCTGATTAGTGATATTTAAAGGACCAGACACAGCAGTTCGGTTAAAAAGCCTGAGAACGGCGTCCAACATTTGTCTTTGATCTGGGGTGAGATTATGTGGAAGGCTGACGCTCGTTATTTTTGGGGTCTCTGGTTCACCCTCTAAACCGAGTGTGGAAGCGTCAATTGGCTCCAGATCATTACTCATAGAAGATACCTGAGCTTGTTCTTTCCCACTCCCTGGTGGCTGGTTACCATAATTAATAAATTTATCCGCCGTAACCATTTCCACTTTAGCGAATGCAATTTCTTCAGTATCACCTTTGGCTGTATGTTTTAAAAATCGTTGAACTTTCTCTTGGTTCTGCACCAGTTCGAAAAAGAAGGCCTCAAGGAATGTCCTTCCCATAATTGGTTGTTTCAGTGGCATAGGTACGACAAGAGTGGGCACCAGTCGGATAAGACTACCGACCGTATAAAATACATCCACTTTAGCAATAGCCTTAAAAGAAATCGAATTATCGGCAAGAGTAATGGAGGTTTTGGTAGGTTGCAACTGCCCCCATCTGTACTTCTCATAAAATGTTTGTGAAATGGCTGTGACTTCGGCTCCACCATCGAGTAAAACCGTATGAGAATAGTTGTTAACCATAACCGTGAGATAATCGCGACAATCGTTCAGAATGTTATATGTCAAACATTTCTCTGAGGTAAAGAAAACATCGCGGAGTCGTCGTTGGTTAACTTGATTGACTGCGTCTTGCTGGTGAGTAGCGACTGGAGCTGAAGTAGGTTTGGTGATTGGTAGTGTTCGTTCAGAACATTTAGTTGATGGTTCTTTGCCATCCCTTTGAATTTGATTAGATTCATTAAGAATCAGAGTAGATTTGTAGAGGGACTTCGGTATAGTGCGGATTGTTAGAGACAGTGGATTTAGATAAAGTTGTGGATTCTGAGTACGATGGACCACTATTCCCCATCGACTCTCTTACGCGTTTTTTGAACACGGGCATTGATCAGACGTAACCCCCGGTCGAGTACATTTGTAGCAGATCACCCTATTCGGTTGGGTTCGACACTTTTTGAAGTGAAGGCCCCACACGAGACATTTTCTTCGCCATCCACAGCGAGAAATTGGTAGACGATAGTTCCTACGTTCGTATCATTCTCCTTTGGATGAATGTGGTACAATTCTCTGAGCGAACTCACGCAATTGCTACAACGTGTGGACTTGTCGAGTGTGGACGAGTTCACGCAGATGATCGGATAAGCTACCAATGATGATATCGAGGTGGTCCCGTTCATCCAGACCACAATAATTACCCTGCAATTAAAATGTCAAGTCATCAATATGATTCAGCAGTGTTTGCGAACGTGGATAGAATTTAATTTGTGCATATGACATTATTACTTGGGCCCGAGTATGTTTGTTGAGGAAACGAGCACGCAANACGTGTGGACTTGTCGAGTGTGGACGAGTTCACGCAGATGATCGGATAAGCTACCAATGATGATATCGAGGTGGTCCCGTTCATCCAGACCACAATAATTACCCTGCAATTAAAATGTCAAGTCATCAATATGATTCAGCAGTGTTTGCGAACGTGGATAGAATTTAATTTGTGCATATGACATTATTACTTGGGCCCGAGTATGTTTGTTGAGGAAACGAGCACGCAATTTCGTGCAAAAATCTTGATAATCTCCGAAGTTTCTCAGTTCGGTGAAGTACCATTGTCGAGCAGCCCCCGTGAGTGTGGGTACCAAACGCGTAACCAATTCATGGTCGGGTACTCCAATCTGATATCGAAATGAGCCAATAATAGCCAAATAATCTTCAACGGATAGAAATTTTCCGTTCACATGAACGCCATCGAATTGAGCACGTCCCATCCATGATGGTAGACCTCTGAATTTCCTATCCATTGAACCCGCTTGGGCAGATTCGTCGAATACAGTGGCTTGATTTGGTCGTGATTGTGGTGGACCGGATAGCGAATAATTCTGATATAAATGAGATGGTTGATTAATTGGTTCTTGAATGTGTGACGACCGAGGGTGGTATTCAGGTATGATTCCGGGCCGTTGGCCTGGTTTGGTTCATGTCACGAACGTCAGATATTGGTGTCTGTAAATGAATCCGGTCACGAATCATTTGCTGTTGCATCTGTGTTTGGGTTCTCAACAATTCGGTGACAGTTGGTGTAATGAGGGCGTTGTTTCCGTCCCACCTGGCACTGAATTGAGAACGGCTGGTAGAGCATTTGAATTAACCGTACTAGTGGTCAGGGTATACCGTGGTTCAGTTGCCTGAACCGAAGTCGGTATATTCGGGTATGGAATCGAATCTGGTATAATTAATGGTAAATATTGGGATGAAACAGTGTTTTGAGTTGAACTCATCGTTCTCCGTTCATTTTCAAAACCGTGGAAGGTCGAGTTCAAACTTAATCCGGAATCGTCCATCGGGATTCCCTTATTCGGTGAAGACATCCGAAGCTCACGAATCTTCGACTGAAATTTTCCGATCAGATCTGTCTGGCGTGTAGCCGACTCGGGTTTCAACTTAAACCGAGCGGTTCGATAACAATAATGTATCATTTGATGGAGGCGACCCTGAAGTGTTAACACCTCATTCGCCTCCACTTCCCAATATGCTCTCTCACATATCTCCAACTCCTTCATTGGGAGTAGGGCATGGGATTTTATCAACCATGGTTGGCCAACGTAAGCAGATATTTTACCATTGGGACCGGCTATTTCGGTGTCGGTCCATTGAACCGGCGCTGGATATAGGTTATATATCTCCTCTTCGCTCTGTCGCTGTTTGTCTGTCAAAGAAGTTGCATCGAGGATGGGAAACAATTCCATGTTCATAGACTCAAATACCAAGTTGTAAATTCCGATTATTAAAAAAATTCTACCAACGGTAGACGTAAAGCGGATGGCGGTACTCGATTTAAAATCCATACCGCATTTTCATCAGTTTATTATTATTATTATTCTATGATGGTGTCTAAGCCTAATCAGCGAAAACCAATCTATGTTAGTTTTGAATATCCAATTTAAAAAAATAATGCCGCATAAATCGATCACTATTTGAATATTGCTTTTAATCTAATTAGTTTAACAAAAAATTCACACTCAATTGGTTGTATATCTCATGTGATTTTCGGTCCAAACTTTTGTTTAGTATTATACCGAACGTGGGCTGAGAATGGCGTTTAACGCACTAGCCTCAATCTTTTTATGGACCAAGTTGTTTGCACCCGGGATGCAGCGAAGGCCTTGAATACTTGGGAGTATTTCCTCTATCTCCTTCAGTCCCTTATGTCGCCAACAAGGTACGCAACAAAGATCAAGACCCCCGAATTTACCGGAAGACCAAGTCAGACTGAGAATATTCAACCAGTTTGAGAATGGTAAACGAGGTTAATTTGATACGAGTTTCAAATTTTATTGGGAATGAATACCCAAAGGAATTACAAAAAAAATAAAGGAAAAATTATAGTTTGGTTCAATTAATATTGACCGTGTTATCGGTAACGTTGCTAGAACTTATACCGAAAGACGGAATGAAAAATTATCGGTTCAAAAATCTTGACCGTCGCTGTGTGGTGTTACTTGATTAAAAAAAATTCAATTAACTTGCTGGGCGAACTGAACTCAACGAGAATGGTTATGACCGCTAATCAATGCTGTTCGCATCGCAGATCGATCACCATTAACCCCGCGGAAATAAATAATTAAAATATTCACAAAAATTTTGATTGAAAACGAGCTCCAATAAAAATCAATTAAATCATGCCGTGTGAAGACTGAGGACATATTGATTTACAGTGATTATGAATTCAAAAGATAATTATTTGATTCAATCAATTTGATGATTTATAGTAGCGGAATTTCTAAAAGAAGAAATGTATCAAAAATCTATTAAACTCGAATATGTATGGTTCACCGACGTACAATTTTGTGACCAACAAAATCAGAAAACGACTAAAAGATTTTAATTTTGNGGGATTCCCTTATTCGGTGAAGACATCCGAAGCTCACGAATCTTCGACTGAAATTTTCCGATCAGATCTGTCTGGCGTGTAGCCGACTCGGGTTTCAACTTAAACCGAGCGGTTCGATAACAATAATGTATCATTTGATGGAGGCGACCCTGAAGTGTTAACACCTCATTCGCCTCCACTTCCCAATATGCTCTCTCACATATCTCCAACTCCTTCATTGGGAGTAGGGCATGGGATTTTATCAACCATGGTTGGCCAACGTAAGCAGATATTTTACCATTGGGACCGGCTATTTCGGTGTCGGTCCATTGAACCGGCGCTGGATATAGGTTATATATCTCCTCTTCGCTCTGTCGCTGTTTGTCTGTCAAAGAAGTTGCATCGAGGATGGGAAACAATTCCATGTTCATAGACTCAAATACCAAGTTGTAAATTCCGATTATTAAAAAAATTCTACCAACGGTAGACGTAAAGCGGATGGCGGTACTCGATTTAAAATCCATACCGCATTTTCATCAGTTTATTATTATTATTATTCTATGATGGTGTCTAAGCCTAATCAGCGAAAACCAATCTATGTTAGTTTTGAATATCCAATTTAAAAAAATAATGCCGCATAAATCGATCACTATTTGAATATTGCTTTTAATCTAATTAGTTTAACAAAAAATTCACACTCAATTGGTTGTATATCTCATGTGATTTTCGGTCCAAACTTTTGTTTAGTATTATACCGAACGTGGGCTGAGAATGGCGTTTAACGCACTAGCCTCAATCTTTTTATGGACCAAGTTGTTTGCACCCGGGATGCAGCGAAGGCCTTGAATACTTGGGAGTATTTCCTCTATCTCCTTCAGTCCCTTATGTCGCCAACAAGGTACGCAACAAAGATCAAGACCCCCGAATTTACCGGAAGACCAAGTCAGACTGAGAATATTCAACCAGTTTGAGAATGGTAAACGAGGTTAATTTGATACGAGTTTCAAATTTTATTGGGAATGAATACCCAAAGGAATTACAAAAAAAATAAAGGAAAAATTATAGTTTGGTTCAATTAATATTGACCGTGTTATCGGTAACGTTGCTAGAACTTATACCGAAAGACGGAATGAAAAATTATCGGTTCAAAAATCTTGACCGTCGCTGTGTGGTGTTACTTGATTAAAAAAAATTCAATTAACTTGCTGGGCGAACTGAACTCAACGAGAATGGTTATGACCGCTAATCAATGCTGTTCGCATCGCAGATCGATCACCATTAACCCCGCGGAAATAAATAATTAAAATATTCACAAAAATTTTGATTGAAAACGAGCTCCAATAAAAATCAATTAAATCATGCCGTGTGAAGACTGAGGACATATTGATTTACAGTGATTATGAATTCAAAAGATAATTATTTGATTCAATCAATTTGATGATTTATAGTAGCGGAATTTCTAAAAGAAGAAATGTATCAAAAATCTATTAAACTCGAATATGTATGGTTCACCGACGTACAATTTTGTGACCAACAAAATCAGAAAACGACTAAAAGATTTTAATTTTTCCTTAAATCTAATTTTATGATGTATTAAATTGATTCGATGATGAAATTGCTATTTTCGTTCAGCTGAGCACGCGGTAATTTTATGCTGGGCTTAAGTGTGGTTATGTTCAACAAAAACTTATATCATGTCCCCACCGAAGCTAACCACGTAGTTATGGCTATTGAGTTGGTTATCCCGATAACCCACTTGATTTAGCGTAGTTTCGCCATATAAAAATGACAGCACTTAACCATTTCACTGAGATGGTTAAAAGCTAACCAACTCGAAACCACGTCGAAAGTCTGATACAACCCTGTGTTTTCCCGCCATCTGTGGGTCATTAGCGTGAAAATGTAAAGAATTCGTTCCCTACTAGTGTTTGGACTCAACTAAGATCAGATTAGACTTACTCCGGTTTTTGAAAAAATTTGAAATCTACTCCTCTACTCCGCTTGACTTCAAATCTATTCTGTTTTTTTCATTCATGTTATGCCCCTCTTGGGGCCGTTTTTTGAGTGTTCACCATCGGTTTCAGTAAGAAAATTGAAAGTTAGCCAAATCTCACTGTTAAAAAGTAACTCTTTCATAGCAAAGCGTCAATAAAGTAACTTCGTTATTTTTTGATGTATGGCTGTACAAATTGGCGGATGCAGAACTTTACTTAACTTGTTAAAAAATATATGTAGAATGAAATTTATATAAAGTAGAAAAGGTTTGCTTTTTAAAAAATTAAGTGTTAGATACGTTCTACTATATAGAAAATGCTAAAAATTACCTAAATATGTAACATATTATCCTTACATTGCCCCGCGTTCTTATTTTGCATGAATAGAAAATTTTTTAGTCAAACAATTAATGTCAGAAACAAAAATAAAAAACTCAATCTAGTACGGAAAATTTGTTTTTGCTCCGATTTTGCAGAAATTTAGTCCTGAATCGATTTTTGAGGTCCGAACACAGTTCTTTACATTTGTACTGTTTTATAAACCTCAAACCGCAGTGTGGACAGCAATAGTTAGTGATGTGGTTAAGTTCGATTTGAGATGGTTAACTTTTTGGTGGGGACATGGTATTAGGGCCGTTTGCACCATGTCTAGTTAACGCTAACTGGAGGTACATCCTTCAGTTAAGCACATCAACTGCTTTATCGATCACATGTTATATGATGGGTGTCGATAACGTCGATAAAGATGTTTAACTGGGAGTTAGAATTAACTAGACATGGTGCAAACGGCCCTTTTTCTTTTTCACTCGTTTAGTTGGGCGCCAAAGATTTGCTTGACCTATTCTTGTCGGTCCAAACAGGAATCTCGATGAACTATTTTTGGGTAGCTCGTTTCCAATGGGATGGTGACAATAATAAGGTTGACTTACGTTTGATGATGTGATTACCGGTGTACGATGGTCTAACTGCTGCCAAATGAATATACCAGAATTTACAGACTCTTTATTTCCACAGGTAACACCTTGGTTGGGAAGTTGCCGGAAGGAATGTGGTGGAACACTGCTAATAAGTATATTCTCCAGGTGTACGCACTCTGAGGATTTAATTTAACCAAACCAATGCCGTCAGCTTTACTAAATTGCTTGGTTAGGATTACTTCCGTTCTTGCTTGTTGTTCGGTTCGTGTCCAATTCCAAAAAGGAAANTCCGTTCTTGCGAGGGCTGATGAGTGTGGTTCGCTCCGTGTCCAATTCCAAAAAGAAATATATTTTTCTAGCCTCGTGGTATGTGACCACCGATTCCTTTATCGTATGTCAGTGTGGGCGTTTTCATAGTGGCCATGTCAATTCGTGTCTATACTGATGGTTCGTGTCTTGAATAACTATTGGTTACGTACATTCATCTGGCAATCCCCCCCCTATTTTGAAGTTTAGCTTTGACAGTTTTGTTATGTTTACATTTCTCATAATCGTTCTTATGTCCATTATTTGGCCAATAAAAATAATAGATCAATATTCAGCATTGCAATGCTATTGTCCGTAATGCCATTCGGACTTCTAATGTTCGCACTCATTTTGGGCAGCTGAATTTAAAGTAACTTTAAGGTAGCAAAAACAAGAGCATGACAGAAAATCGAAACAAAACAAATTGAGTAGCGCTATCCTTACATTATACAAGTAATCAAAACACACAAAAGAAAAAACAACAAACATACATTCAAACGTACAATCAAACAAACACACAGGCTTACAACTAACGAAACTGCTCCAAATCATCTTCCCATGAAACTTTGGTTGGCATGTCTGTCGTACGTGCACACAGCCGCTGATAGTGAATGCAGACCACAATTTCCCCTCACACCGAAATTTTATGGCCGCTTGCAGCAGTAGCCTATTTTCTTTGCTAATAATATAATTGAAATTTCCCCTGTATGCCAAGGGGTTGCAGGGGAACAGCAGTTTTCACGCGCTTGCGATATTCGCCGAAGGCGTGGAGAGTACGATTGCGATCAAGAGGTGAATGGAATCTTATCACAATCGCGCCGCTAAGGCCAGCACGTGACGGCCTTGTGCGAAATATATCTCTTATTTGGGGAGCGAGGAAGTCGATCGACAAACAGACTTGATTGAATATACTCTTCAGGTTTTCCCTTCCTTAAATGGTACGCCAAAAGCGACGGCGTCAGCAGCAAAATCTGTAGTCAATCTCTGTTGTACTCCCTTCGCTATATTTTGTCTTCATATTCTTTATTTACTTTTGGTTAATTTCAAAGAAAATAGTATGGCGCCGAAATTACAAGTGTCAGCCAGAAAATTAATTTTTTCTTTTGCTTCATCTTGCCAGACCTTGTGTAGTTGGATCATGATTCGAATCCCTTTAGCCATCAATAGCCGTGTTTTATTTGTCCAGAAATTTAAGCTAGTAGCTTATTTTGTATGGAGGACTTACCCAACATAATTATATTGGCTTATGAAAAGCTATCTTGGCTTGTATATTGAACAAGAGACATTGCCATTCAGCATCAGAAATTTTCTCCTTCAGCCAATCAGAAAGAGGCAAAAACTTGCTTTGACACTATTTGCAGTCAAACAACTGTCAAAATTAGGCTAACATAGGAAGTAAGCTAATTTCGTTTTATTTGACCAAAATTTAGCTATCGGCTTGTGATGGTTGAATAAAACATGCCTAATATTAGAATTCGATTAGAGAACTAATATTTTCTCGAGTCGAGAACTATGTCCCATTTTTGTTGAGATCGCTATGCTTTCTAACGTTTGAGATTGGAGAATGTGGCGGCATAAATGCAGTATGGCTGCGATTCTCAAATTTAAAAAAAAATATTAGCATCGATAGAGATGATTGAGCTGAGTATAACGGAGTACTTCTTTTTTTGGGGAAACAAAAACAACAAGAATTATCAGAGGTTAAAGTTCACTAATATATGGATTTTTAAAATGCTCATTTCATCTAATAGGAGATTTGATTCCCTGTAATTTGGCATACGTACTTTATGTATATTCAACATATACATAACGTAGTTCTTACAAAAATTGAATTAATGTAAAATAATTATAAAAAAAAGTTTACAAACCCTTTTTTTAATTCTCATATTATAATAATAATAATAGATTGGCGCTTACACATATGTTAGTGTTTGGCCGAGCTTCTCCTCCAATTTGTGGCGTGCGCCTTGATGTTGTCACACAAAGCGGAGGGACCTACAGTTTTACGCCGACTCCGAACGGCGATTGTATTTTTATGAGAAGCTGTTTTTAATGGCAGAAATACACTCGGAGGTTTGCCATTGCCTGCCGAAGGACGACCGCTGTTAAAAAAACCTTTTTTCTATATTTTCTGCGATGTTGCTTTGACCAGGGTTTGAAGCCAGGCGTTGCGGAGTGGAAGCGCGCACTGCTTACCACTACACCACAGCAGCCGACATATTAAGAACTTACAAATATAGCTAAAACAATGAACGTAGATAACAAAAAGGGACAACTCGTTAAAATTGTCACGAAAGTGAGCAACAGGGGCGTGCCTACTCTTTGGCCTAGTACGATTTTTGATTGGATGAAAAGAGAAGTCATGCCCCTGTTGCGCATTTTCGCCACAATTATGACGAGTTGTCCCTTCTTATTATCTACGTTCTTTGGCTAAAATTGATAGGGCTTGAAAACTTCTTTAATTGGGTGTACATACTTATATATTAACAGTATAAATTTCTATGGTATTCAGCGCCTCTTCTTCGCAACACAGAAAGACATTTCTACTTTGAGAGGGTTATAATCCCTAAGTGCGACCGAAGGCCGCCTACGCAGAAATATGTTCTCTGCAAAAGGTGTTCAGTGCCTTTTCTTCGCAACATAGAAGGAGAATTCTACTTTGTCAGGGTTATAATCCCTGAGTGCGGCCGTAGGCCGCCTACGCAGAAAGGTATTCTCTGCAAAATGTGGTCAGCGCCTTTTCTTCGCAACCAGAAAGAGAATTATAGTTTGTGAGGGTTATGATCCTTAAGTGCGGTGCAGACCGCCGACGCAGAAAGGTGCTCAGTGTCTTTTCTTCGCATCACAGAAACAGAATTCAACTTTGTGAGGGTTATAATCCCAAAGTGCGGCTGAAGGCCGCCAACGCAGAAAGAAGTTATACGCAAAAATACTGTGGATAGCGTAGCCGGTGTTGGACGGACTGGGGTAGTTTTTTTTTTTAAATACTTTGTAAAATGAGGACTATTGATTCCATATTATATACTATCAAATAAAATTTGATACATTTACTTTTTAATTCTAGAAACTTTTGCATACAACCATATAACTAATAGCGTGATAAAAAAATAGGCTTGTTAAAATTTCTTTTATCTATATCAAATTAAAGAGTACTAAATTCCCTATTGAATGACAATACCAATTTTTAAAATCCCAGAAAAGTTTTTCGAGAACTATTGATTTAAAGTATGCTTATTTTGAAGTTGGACCTTTAATAACTTTTGCAGTTATTGTTTCCGCAAAAAGAAGTATACCGTTATACTCAGCTCAATTATCGCTATCGATCGCAATATCCTTTTTTTTAATTTGAGAGTCGGAGCCATACTGCATTTGTCCCAATGTGGCCAATTCTCCAATCATTCTTTAATCGATGTTTGCTGGGGTGTTGCACTTGACTGATGTCACGTTACGGAATATCCTGGTCTGACATACTGTGCAGATTGTAGGATTAACCAAGAGTTGTTGGCGGCGGCGTGTGGGTGGTGGTGCGGTTGTGTGGTCTATTGTGATGTTGTGTTGTGGTGCTGTGGTGTTTGTGTTGAGCTGCTCAGGTTGACTGGGGTTAGACGTGGAGGCTGCTCTGTTTGAGCAGCAGGGTGCCACAAATGATGTGATCCCGATGACTGCCCGATGTGACTGCCGATGAGTCCGTAGGCCTGGGCAGACTCTGAGGTGACGCCACCTGTCGCAAGTATTGCTCTGACTGAGGTGGAGTTGTGGTGTAGTCGTCTTTGACACACACAGCAGGTGTAAGTTTCTGGCCCTGACTCGATGCCAGCCCTGTGCAGAAGAGTACGTGGCAAATGTAGCCCTATGGACGAACAACTTCTTAGATACTTCGCCGACCTAAACGGGGTTATAGAATAAAGGGCTGCTTATCCACGGTGCAGTAAACAAAGGTGGCGTCAATGGTACCGCTACTTTGGTTTTGCCGATTTTGAGAGTTGTGGTAACTTGTAAATAAACCTTTGTTTACANATTGCTCTGACTGAGGTGGAGTTGTGGTGTAGTCGTCTTTGACACACACAGCAGGTGTAAGTTTCTGGCCCTGACTCGATGCCAGCCCTGTGCAGAAGAGTACGTGGCAAATGTAGCCCTATGGACGAACAACTTCTTAGATACTTCGCCGACCTAAACGGGGTTATAGAATAAAGGGCTGCTTATCCACGGTGCAGTGAACAAAGGTGGCGTCAATGGTACCGCTACTTTGGTTTTGCCGATTTTGAGAGTTGTGGTAACTTGTAAATAAACCTTTGTTTACAAATCAGCGAAAGAGCAATTTAAAATTATAAGTGAAAAATCAGCTTAAATCGTTTAAAGCGCTTAAATTGACAAATACATAGTTTAGGAAGAGCCTGCCTGAAACTATACAAAAAAGCAAATAAGCAAATGATCGTGGTACAAAGCTCAATAAAAATATTAAAAAAATAAAATGTTAACAAGCCACAATAACATTGATAAATCGTGTTAATTTGCAATTTGTGAGTGATTTTTGAATTGAAGACTGTGTAAAAACTAATACAATGAAGTGCTGTGTGTTAAATTGCGACAACCGTCAAGACGCAAGAAGCGTAGATGCAAGAGTAGCGCTGGGACGAATCGCTGCATTTTGTGTACATAGGGCACGGCAAAGCCGTTCCCGAAATGTTTCTCTATTATTATATTAAAATCATTTCCTCACAAGGATTTTGTTTCTGCTCCACGCAGCCTCCATTAGCAAGTTAGCTAAACAGTCCCGCAGAGCCTTAATTGCGAAGCAATGGAGTGCACTTAAACGTTTGCTGAAGCAGCCTCAATTGCAAAGCAATGGAGTGCACTACAATGTTCACTGTTCTCTAATAGATTAGGTGAAAAATGGAATATTTTCGCATTTAGCAAAATTAAAACACGTTTTTCGCAGTAAAGTGAACTGCTTTGGGTGTTTCAACTCGTTCTTCTTTTCGCCCTCTTCTTTGTTTACTTGTGGTACACACATGTCAACGCCCAGGACGGCGCAATCTTGTGTTCTATCATTCTTGCTGCTTATCACTATGTCAAAGTCAATGGCATTTGTCGTCAAATAAGTGAAAATGCATTGTCAAATGGAACTAAAAACGGTTGATCGACTTATTTAGTCCACATATGACAAAGTGAAATCCAGTTATAACCCGTGTCAGTGTAGCTCGCTTGAAATACAAGTGTTTGTATGCAACAAAAGAAATAAGTCGATCGAACACGCTTTCAAACAGAGTTCGTCCCAATGCAGCCTAGTTAAAGCCCTGTAGGGAGCTCTCAAGAAAACGGTCAAGAAAAAATTGCTATTATTTTTATTGAGCTTTGTACCACGATTGTTTATTAGGAAAAATTGAAAAAGCAACCAAGTCTAAGCGGTAGAAGTTATAGCACTATTTCGGAGATCACCACATCTCCTCATCAGACTTCTTTTTTCTAGACTTCAGCAGGGATCGAACCTGCGAATTCGATGTTCAAAGTCAGAAGCGTTAACCACTGAGCTATGTACATCCCGTAAACTCTTGTTGCTAATTCATTTT
>NW_016160425.1:19062-26296 GCF_001687245.7 Rhagoletis zephyria
TAACTCCTACACCCAATTCCACCACACCGCAGCTCACCACACCCAATTTCACCACATGACATGATATCACTTGATGTGGCATCAAAGGCAACATCATTTGGCATAAAATGAACCAAAATAAATAAGATTTAGATAGAGGTGAAAAAAGGGATAAAAAGGAAATACAACTGAAGAGTGTGCGATGTTATATTGTGGTGTGTTAGGCTTCATATGTTATGTTATTTATTCTTATGTTATGGTTATGTTATGTTATGCCAAGTACTAAGCTAAACTCCCCTCCACTTAACCCATTCCAACTAATGTTATTTTAGCTCATTCAACTTACATAAACTATCCTTAATTTTATCGGTTGAATTTCAACCGCTGGGCGAACACTAGTGTACATAAATGTGATATATGTACATATATTTTTACACATACATACATATGTATGTATCTACATACATGTGTTTTTAATGTTGCATAACAAGCCAATTAATTCAATTATTTCTTTTCTTTTGTTTTTTTTTTTAACTCCGTGAAATGAACTGATTTTATGAATTAATACATTAATTTGTATATTTTTATGGAATCGGTATCGGCATCGGCATTGGCCGATTCTTTCTCGATAAGCCGATTAATCGGCATCGGCATCGGTACCTGAAAAGAATTGGAATCGGCCGGACTCTATCCCTGCAAAAATCGTTGGACCATGTAGGCTATTTGTGGTATATTGGAGTACTTACAAAAGTGTCCCTCTGTCATGCTATAGAGGACCAACTCGTGTCTCTGCACCAGCTTATTGTTACCCAATCACTGCTCGTGTTTTAACGAAATGTGACTGAACTTGAGCATTTGAAAGCACATTTGCATGTCTGGCTGTAGCTGAACGTGTAGAGATGCTCGCTGTTAGTTGTTAGCTCCCAGCATGTTCGGGTTCGAATGCCGTCAGAAGCAACATGTAATTTTTAATTTTTGTTTATGGTTTTTATTAATTGCGAAAAAGCATCTGTGAAGTGAAGAATAAAAGCGTGTACAAACGAAAAAATATATCAACAATACCATTGTTAATATGTTGGAGTAGTTTTGTGCTACATTGATGTAATGCAGAGATGGAGTGTATGGTCCTGCCCTAGGACATCGCAATGTTAATTGGACCATCTTTTTTATATGAATTGTGGTTAATTTTGGAGTACTCCTTGGTCCTTAGGGAGTACTCTTTACATGCATGCATGGAGTAGTCGCAATTTTTGCAGGGATGTGTGTCCAAGGAATTTTGACATTTTAGATACTTCACAGCCTGTTGTCTCACTCTTTCCTCAAGAAATAATGGAACGGGCATATATTTCTGTTGCAAATCTGGGTTGTCTTGTGTTGTTTTTTTACAAAAAAACTTTAGAAAACCGTAGTAGAAAGCGTAGTTAATTTCTTGGGAACTGCGTACTGCCTTAAGCAAATTTGACTAAAGAAAATTTCTTAGCTATTTCTTGTACGTCATTTTATATGGAGTTTTTGCTTTTCTTGAGAGCTGCATACAGGCCTTAATACTTGTGTTAATTCTTGAAATTAATAAACATGGAAAAATAATAATTAAAGACTCAAAGAGGTTTGCAAAAAGGGTATTAGCTTTTAATTTTATAACAAAGCTTAGCCTAAGGTTGCAAACAGAGTGGAAGCGAAGCCGAAGACGAAGATGAAGACGAAGCCGAAGATGAAAAACAGTGCGGTAGTAAACATATGAAAGTGATCACAGTGCAAGCAAAGACGGAAACGAAGATGAAGACGTTGCGCAAGCGGTCAGCTTGAAACAGTGCGGTACTGTTTTCAAAGACAAATCGCTTGCTGTGATGAGTTGTTTACAATTTATTTAACTGTTTGCAATTGTGAAAAAACGCGTTTTTTAAGAAATTGGATAAATTTTTGGTAAAATGTAATCACACGTATTAATTGGCATTCTTGTATATTCGAAAAATTTCTGTCCGTCTTGCCGTAACACATAATACAAGTAACGAAATTCTCCAAAAGTTGTCCTATGCAAATTATTTCATGAATTGCTGTTTTTTCTTTATTTTCTTTTAATTTTATCTAACAAAAAGGGTTTTATTTAGAAACAAATCTTCATATCATTCATCTTCCACTATGTACACTCGCCAGCTTGCCCGCAACGCAAGCAATTCGTCTTCGGCTTCGTCTTCATCTTCGTCTTCGGCTTCGCTTCCACTCTGTTTGCAACCTAAATGTAATTTCAAGAACTATTCCATACATAGTTGCCTGAAACAACCGTGTCGCCAAATCCCGTGTTTATATGCACTCTTAACACGATTCAACAACTCTTAATTCGCAATTAAAATGTGAATTTGGTGGCACGGTTAAATGTTTTAATTCGATTCAAGAACATGTTTACATGTGTGTGTCCAAATAACATGGTAATTGTTAGGCAGTCGGCACACGGGCCGTATAGCTTTAGACGCATATTAGATGATACATACGAAAGTTGTACGCTTTGATGCCGCGCACGTGCATTTAAATTTAGGGTTGTATACGAGTCGTCAGCTTCACGAATTCGTCAATGCAAGCTAGCTGCAAATCGCTTGGCGTACAGCAGTGTTGGTAGCTAGGCGTACGTACGCTTAGAAAAGAGAAAGAACAAGAACTTTGTTTGCAATTTTCCGTGTGCGTGCATGCATTTCATTAAAAAAAAACCGATAAAACAATAAAATTCGTGCAAATAATAGAAAAATAAATGAAAATAAATTAAAGAAATAATAATTTTGCATCGCTTAACATTTTTTGCCTGATTCTTTGACGCTTTGAAGTTGCTTCGTATGCAGATCTTGAGGCGTAGAGGAATCGTGGCTGCAAAAAAAATTGTATACGCGTCTATAGCTACACGCACCGTGTGCAGACTGCCTAAAGGTTCGCTAAAAGCCGAAATCGATAGGTTTTGAAAATTACATTTTTCAATTATCGGTACTATCGATAGTCTTCCAGTTCTAGTTGAAAAAGAAAATTTGAAGTTATTTCGTGTCGCATCGGTGTGCTTTCATTTGTAATTAAACATTTTAATTTCATGAAATACAAAGTTATTTGTAATTATTCTCGTGCGAACTTTAAGTTTGGGTGTTGTAAAAAAGAGCATTACGTATAGTTCAAGAATTTCAACAAAAACTGCAAATGAAGGAACTGATGGTGGAGAAAGTGTTAATGGGCAAATATAAGAACCTATTTTATCCTGTTTTTTTTAAGGTAAATGGAAAGTAAGGTGTTCAATTTCGCAGTTCTAGTTTGCAATGCTTATTAAAAATCTTTTTTACACAATTTTGCATAAGCGTGGAACAGTAACTTTTCACTCCAGAAAGGAATAATGGGCACAACCGGCCCTTTTAAAATGATTCTAAGGAAAGGGGTACTAGAGTGGGAAATACCTATATATTTCGAAGAATACTCAACGAAACTAGCATCATTGCACAAGCCATTATAATGGTAATTGTGCACTTCATGGTCCCCACCGAAAATTGATGCAAAATAATCGGAAGGGGTGTCAAACGACTCGTATTATTGCCAGTACAGTGAGCTCGCGATAATAGGTTTGTTCCACACGAGCCCGCGGGTGCCCTAAACAGCCCAGAAAGCGTTCCTCACGCTAGAAAAATGGGTAATAGACAGCGAATGCGTTCCACTTTTGGGTCGTATATGTCTTCTTCTTTGTGCACGAAACGGGAAATGTTTAGTAGCGCTCACATCGTTTTTGGGTGGGCCCCTATAGAACCGTTTGAAAAAAGGGGAAAAAGGAATTTTCTTAGGCAAACTGAGCAGTTCGGAGTGGAATATTTTAATAAAGAAATTATGCCGGTAATTCTCTAGTGTAGGGTAACAACCCCTAAAAAAGGTCCGGAAAAGTCGGGAGGTGTACCAAACGACGCGTTTCGGGCCCCTATTAACAATCTAGAGGGGGAGGGTTAATATTATTAACCTTTTAAAAGTTATAAACAAAAAACTTTTGTTAAATTTCGTTGTTTTCTGTGAGCAATTACCACGTTAAAAATGCACTAAATAACCAGTTTACACTTCTACAACACTTAAAACATCTCCGGTTATAATTTTATGCAAACCAAATCATTTATTCACTTTTATTTTATATATTTCGTTTAAAACAGAGTAAACAAACTTTGCGCCTGCCAAAATTATTATAACCTCAAATCGCTGGTATTGCCACTTTATTTCACATTTCATTTGCGCTTTTATACTCAGTTTACACTACACACTTCTTCTTTTTTTACTTTCACCTAAATAAGATATTCTAACCAAAATATAATAGCAAATTTCGCTATACCATGGCAGCGCTACTTTTATGGTTTACAGTTATTTTAGCTGTAATTAAAAGTAAGCGTCATGGAGTGCAAAAAGTGCGATTTTTTATTAAAAATTTTCAATATTTATCGAAGTATTGATTTTTATGAAAAAAGCGCCGCAGGCGAAAATTTTTAATAAAAAATCGCGCTATTTTTTATTAAAAATTTTCATTATTTATCGAACTATTGATTTTTATGGAAAAAGCGCCGCAGCCGAAAATTTTTAATAAAATATCGCGCGAATTTTTATTAAAAATTTTCATTCTCTATCGAAGTATTGATTTTTATGGGAAAAGTGCCGCAGGCGAAAATTTGTAATAAAAAATTGCAACGGAAAGGTAGTGTCTCAGAGGTGGTCCCATACTAATTTGGTTTAGATCCGATCATATATATATAGATATATATATATTTTTTTTTAAGTCGGGTTTTTTTTGCTAAAAATTACTTGTTTAATAAAAAATTGTTTTTCTATTCACACTTCAACTTACATACATATTTTTGGTTTTACACTCGTTACTTTATTGATATTTTAAAACAATTTGTTTCGCTTCGACACGATGGCGGCGGGGGGGGGGGGGGGGGGGGGGGGGAGGGGCTGAACACTTTTTGCAGAGAACACCTTTCTGCGTAGGCGGGCTTCGGCCGCACTAAGGGATTATAACCCTCAGGCAGTAGAATTCTCCTTTCTATTGTATTGTTTTGTACAGTATGGCAACACATTTTGGTAAAAGTGCACTTTAGCGAAAGGAGGCCAAATTGATGAAAAAATTCAAGGGGGGTATCAAACGACGCGTTTTAAGCGCACAACAATAATCCAAAACCGAAAATTCACATTTTTAATTCATTAAACAGTTATTTGTAAAAAACACTTGCACTTTTCGCACTATGTTTTGACGAATTTGATGCAAATAAATGAAATAAATGAACTTAATTTAACACGCATTTATTGGTTTTTATACATTTGTGATGTTTTAAGTGTACACTTTCGCGAAATTCTGTATTTAATACGTGTGTCAAGTTAGCACTACACTTTTCGAAATTGGAAAAGTTAACTACGGCCTTAATTGTAGTGTTTTTGTTGTAAATTTGTTGTGGAAAGAAGAAATTTGCAGCTCTCGTTTTTTAAGTAAAAATGGTATGTAGTGCTAACTTGACACCATACACCTAGTCGATAGAATTGAGATATCCAATATGTTAATGCCATTTNGACACCATGCACCATTGACGATAGAATTGAGATAATGCAAAGGTTACAACGGCATTAATTGTAGCTTTTTTGTTGTAAATTTGTTGTGGAAATAAAAAAAATTGTAGCTTTCGTTTTTTAAGAAAAAATGGTATGTAGTGGTAACTTGCCACCATACACCGATCTATTATTTTTATTGGTCAAATAATAGACATAAGAACGATTATGAGAAATGTAAACATAACAAAACTTTTGACTAAACTTCAAAATGGGGGGGATTGCCAGATGAATGTACGTAACCAATAGTTATTCAAGACACGAACCATTATATCAGTATAGACACAAATTGATATAGCCACTATGAAAACGCCCACACTGACATACGATACAAGAATTTAACGCTGCTGTCTTCTGGACCGGCTCTTTTCTTCACGTTCCTTGGGTATTCCACTTTTCTTGCACGCAGACCAATGAATGTCCTTGTTGCAGTCTATTTCACTTCACATGCGTGCTGTGGATGTCCTTTTGTGAGTTTCCGCGCATTGATTTTCGGCTGTTTTTTTTTACAGGCGTTTTATCATCACTTATTAATATTAAGATTTTCGCGCGTTGACACTTCGGCTGTTTTTTTACAAGCGTTATTTTTTTCACTCACTACCGAAACGCGAACTTTGAAACCGCCCCTACTCGGGCGCCAGTTAAAGTTTTATTTAATAAACTTCATTTTTAAAAACACTCGGGGACTTTTGTCCGCTCATGTGTTTATTTATTTGAATCCAACTTAAGATTAATTACAATATATTTCTTACTTCTACATTACACCTATGTCGACCACCAATTTGCTGACTGTTGTTGACCGTAATGTTGGTTACCAATATGCTGACTGTTGTTTACCGTAATATTGTTGCTGATCGATACATTTAGTAGTTTGATGAAATGTAGAAATTCGCAAAAATGTTTTTTTTTTCAGCTAGCTTAGCGCTGGTAACNAATTTAGTAGCTCCATTGGTTTCCGAGAAATTCGCAAAAATGTGTGGGTCAGCTAGGTTTACGTAAACCTAGCTGACCCATCGTTAAATTTAGGTTTTAAATTTTCCAAATATATGCTAGAATTAGGTGTCTTTTAGGTGTTCTTCAACTCCACTAAAACCAATTTAGTAGCTCCATTGGTTCCCGAGATATTCCCAAAAATTCGTTAAATTTAGGTTTTAAATTTTCCAAATATATGCTGGAATCAGGTGTCTTTTAGGTGTTCTTCAACGCCACTAAAACCAATTTAGTAGCTCAATTGGTTTCCTAGAAATTCGCAAAAATGTTTTTTTTTTCAGCTAGCTTAGCGCTGGTAACCTAGCTGAACGATCTTTAAATTTTTTTTTTTAATTTTCTATATACATATGTATATGCAGGAATCAGCTGTCGTTTAGGTGTTCTTCATCGCCACTAAAACTAATTCAGTAGCTCCATTGGTTTCCGAGAAATTCGCATAAATGTGGGACAGCTAGCTTAGCGCTGTTAACCTATCTGAACAATCTATTTTTTTTTTAATTTTCGAAATACATATATGCGGGAATTAGGTGTCTTTTAGGTGTTCTTCAACGCCACTAAAACCAATTTAGTAGCTCCATTGGTTTCCGAGAAATTCGCAAAAATGTGTGGGTCAGCTAGGTTTACGTAAACCTAGCTGACCCATCGTTAAATTTAGGTTTTAAATTTTCCA
>NW_016160425.1:31620-53450 GCF_001687245.7 Rhagoletis zephyria
ACTTGTTGAAATGTTTGACAACGCCGTGAAAAGTCTCAAAACTATGTTAAATAACATAAATTATTGCTCGATTACTTCTGATGGCTGGACATCAAAAAACAACATAAATTATTTAACAGTCACATGCCACTTCATTGTGGACGGCAAATTAAAAACAGCTGTGCTGTCAACTAACCCCTTAAATGATGACACCAACCATTCGGGAGAGAATATTGCGAGCTCTATATGCCAAGGTTTTTTCTTAACAGCGGTCGTCCCTCGGCAGGCAATGGCAAACCTCCGAGTGTATTTCTGCCATGAAAAACAGCTTCTCATAAAAATACAATCGCCGTTCGGAGTCGGCGTAAAACTGTAGGTCCCTCCGCTTTGTGTGACAACATCAAGGCGCACGCCACAAATCGGAGGAGAAGCTCGGCCAAACACTAACATATGTGTAAGCGCCAATCTATTATTATTATACGCCATGTGCTGACTGAATGGAAAATCTTTGATAAAGTGACCACAATAGTAACTGATAATGCACAGAGCATGGTCAAGGCATGCAGACTGTTGGAAAAATGTCACCTTCCTTGTTTTGCGCATAGCCTAAATTTAGTTATGCAAGACGTTTTATCACATGATAATTTAAAGGAACTTATTTCAAAATGCAAGAAAATTGTGGCCAAACATTTCTGCGAATATATCGGAAACCAGTGGAGCTACTAAGTTAGTTTTATTGGTGTTGAAGAACACCTAATTCCTGCATATATGTATTTTGAAAATTAAAACAAAAAAATTTAAGATTGTTCAGCTAGGTTAACAGCGCTAAGCTAGCTGAAAAACACATTTTTGCGAATTTCTAGGAAACCAATGGAGCTATTAATTTAGTTTTAGTGGCGTTGCAGAATACCTAAAAGACACTTAATTCCAGCATATATTGGGAAAATTTAAAACCTCAATTTAGCGATGGTGAAAAAAATGATTTATATAAAACGCGCTATTTCGTAAGGTTCCGGATTTTAGACAGTCTCGGTGAACGATTTAATACCTCAACTTATTATTGAAACTTTAAAAACTAATTATGGTTAAGTACATAAGTACAAGTAAATATGAAAAGAGAATACAATGAGTGAATGTTAAAAGGTAAATGAAATACGTGTGTATGTATGGAAGTACTAAAACTGTTAGGTTACAGATTTTTGTTATTCATGGCAATTTTCTACATACTCGGCCCCCGCAATAGACGATGCAATTTCAAGAGGATATAGAAGCTGGATAGGTCTCTTTAGAACCTGCTGGTTTTGTAGCCGACTGTCACAAGCTCTGACACGACCGTCGCGCCCGGGATACGTAGTTTGTACCACTGCCAACCGCCATAGTAGACGTGGTTTGTTATCTTCCTGGACCAAAACAACGTCGCCGGTTTTTATGCTGCGAGCTGGCCCACTTTTGTTATGGTAAATGGAACGAAGTTGATTCAAGTAATCTTCATGCCATCGCTTCCAAAATCGCTTCATTAAGGCTTGTCGCAAACGCCAGGATTGCGAAAGGGCACTTTCGTCATTTTTAAAAACTGTTGGAATCAAAATAGATTTGCAATCAGTTAAAAAATTTGATGAAGTAAGTGGCTCCATGTCGTTATGATCGTTAGTTGTATATGTAAGAGGTCGGAAATTTACAACACCTTCAGCCTCTGCTAGAAGAGTCGCCAGTTAATCATACGTTAAACGTGCCTTTCCAACTGCTGCCTTCAATGACGTCTTTACGCTTCTGACAAGGCGCTCCACTTGATTCCTTGGTGTGCCGTTAGTTGCTGCACTTCATTGGTTCTCATAAGCTCGTTTAGTTTAGTAAGCTCCAGGTCCGCGCGCTTGAACGTTTTGGCATTGTCAGAGACTATAGTAGCTGGCACGCCGCGACGCTCTATAAATCTTCTTAGTGAATCGATACAGCTTTTAATTGACATATCGTTTCTAATTCTAAATGTACCGCACGAATCGCTGCGCATGTAAATAACATAATGTACACCTTATTTTGTTGCTTCTCGTTATCTGATTTTACGAAAAGTGGTCCGGCAATGTCGACACCAGTGGTTTCGAACGGTCGACCCACTGATACTCTTTCGATTGGCAATACAGTCCAAGGCTCGGACGCGCTTTTACCGTGCAGCCGCTTGCATATAACGCAATGTCGCAAAACACTCTTGATTAATTGCCGCCCTTGTACTATCCAGTACTTCTTCCGAATTTGTGCTAAAACAGCATTAACGCCAGCATGGAACATTGTTTTGTGCGCTTCAAGCACGAGTAGCTGACTGAAATGAAAGTTTTTGGGCAGAAATATTTCTATTCTTACCAAATTCTCCTGCCGGGATACGACCAGTAAGTCGGAGAACGCCATCTTCCAGCTGAGGATTTAAGGAGATAATTTTTGAGTCCTACGGAACCTTCGAGCCTTTGGACAGGCGCAGAATTTCCTTGTAATAAAACTGAGTCTGCGTAGTCTTTACCCAGTATAGTTCCGCCGCTTGTAATTCATAGGAAGTCAGCTGATCAACTTCGTTGATTGATTTCAATCGTCTTTCTGGGGAACGTGTTTTTAAGCTCCGCAAAAATCTGAATACGAACGCTGTTATACGCAAGAGGCGCTTAAGTTGGCTAAAGTTATCGATGAGTAAAATTGATTCTCGTTCCGGTGCGCTGATACTTTCGGTGATACTTGCCATTAAACTGGTAGAATTGTCAATAGCAAATTTGGACGGTCAGTTTGACGAATCTTCTGATAGCCAAGGTGGACCATATTTCCACAATTCAGACTGCGAGTGTTTTAGCTCGAACGCTTCTGGTCAACAGATCCGCCGGATTGGTCTTACCGTGGCAATGTCTCCAGTCATAAATATTTGTTAGCTCGTTGATCTCACCCACTCTCGTAGCAACATAATGTATAATTTTCTTACCGTGACCGATTATCCAATTGAGTTCTATGGCGGAATCGCTCCACAGGTTAACAGACGCTATTTCGAAGTCTAACGATTTTATTAAAAAATCGTTTAATCTCGCCGCTATTAATGCCGCAGTCAACTCTAATTTTGGTAAAGTGAGTTCGTTGTTCGATGAGCCCTTCCCAATTGGGCTCACTCTGTTTTTTGAGCATAGGAATTTTGTAGATATAGCTCCGCTCGCTGATATTCGGCGCACATACGCGACAGCTCCATACGCTTTGGGGCTAGCGTCTGCAAATATATGTAGTTCACATCTAGAATTACTCGCAGATAACTTTCGCTCTATAGTAAAATCGCGGAGAAACTGCAAATCGTCTTGCCAGCACTGGAAATCACTGTACAATTCGCCGCTCAGCGCTTGGTCACATTCAACGTTCACCTTCCAAACATTTTGCAAAATGAGTTTTATTGTAAGGGTAAAAGGACCAAGGATTCCAATTGGATCGTAAATTTTCGCCATTGCCTTCATAATATTTCGTTTAGTACCTCGCAAGGACTGTAAGTAGTAGTTGTTGTTGTTGTTGTTGTAGCGGCTACAACAACCCCGCCCAGATCGGCTGATATCTCAGTCGTTGTCGTCGAGTTCCACTAACGGCAGCCCCAAGAAGCGTGCAGCCTCTATGGGGTCAGTCAGCCAGTCAGTTTTCCGGGCATGCGAGGAGATGTTTCGAGTCGTGAGGGGTCTCTCCGCATGCCAGGCATTCGTTCGGCACATCCGCATTTAACCTACACAGGTACGAATTTAGCCTGCTGCAGTAGCCTGAGCGAATTGGGCTATTGTCGTTCTGGTCTCCCGAGGCAGATGGAGCTCCGTCATGTCAACGTCCGGTGTTTGTGTGCCTAGAACGGCATTCACAGGTCTTGAGTCTACATAAATGCCGTTCAGGGCCTGTCTATGAGCTGTCGGGTCCAGAGGTTGCTTAATGAACCTCTGGACTTCGTCCGTCAGTTCATATAGATGCCTCCTGACGTGCCTCGGCGAGGGCTCCTCTGCAAGCAGCTGTCTATTTGGGTGGCCACATCTGTGGCTCCCAACAAGAAACTGCTTGCAGAGCATCGTGTTGTGCTCCCTAATTGGGAGCATTTTTGCCTCATAGTGGAGGTGGTAAGTAGGCGATCCTGCCTGCTATGTCTACGCTGATAACATCGGTGGTCGTACACCAATTAATTCCAAGGACCTTTTGATTGGAAACTGGCTGCAAACGGTCCTTACGGAAGCAGTTTCGTAATTCGGCATGGTTTGTGTTCCATTTTCGTAAGTTGAACTTCCCTTCGCTCATGATCTTAGTGGCTTGGTGATATGTTGCCAAAGCCAGCTCCAAGTTTTTCTCGCTTAGAACCAGGTCGTCAACATAAAATGACTTCTTCAGTTTATCGCAAATAGGACCATACTGTTTCTCGCT
Organism: Rhagoletis zephyria; assembly: GCF_001687245.7. NCBI lineage: Eukaryota > Metazoa > Arthropoda > Insecta > Diptera > Tephritidae > Rhagoletis > Rhagoletis zephyria. Next base: position 36,004 of record NW_016160425.1, read on the forward strand.
AAGGTCCAAGTGCTTACGAATAGTTGCTGCCAACAGGAACGGGCTCGATGAGACCCCAAAGGTAACTCTCGTCATTCGAAATTCAACTATTTCTGGGAGCTCCACATGTGACTTCGGCATGGACTTACACCACAAAAATCGGTGCGAATCACGGTCGTAAGTAGCCAGAGAGATCTGTAAAAATGCCTTTTCGATATCGGAAATAATCGCAACTTTATTGGAACGAAACCTTAAAATAGTGGTCACCATATCGGCAACTAAATTTTCTCCTGTGCTAAGTGTTCGGTAAGAGATAAAAATCCTGGTTCGCTGGAGGACGAATACAATGCGCATTTTGGTAGTAGCCTTGTCTACACGATGAACTGGTCTATGCGGCATGTAATACACTGGGTCCTCAATGGCTGTCTCAGGCGCTTTCTCAGCGATGCTACTATGTATTAAATCGCGAATTGCGTTATCATATTCCGAGAGTTTTTTGTAATGTTTACGGAATTTATGAGTTAATCAATGAAGCCGACTGAGCGCTACTTGTTTATTGTCATTTAGAGTCGCACAATCTATTATCCACGGCAAATGCACTACATATCGCCCATCACAAGTGGTAATATAAGCTAATTTTTCACCGCCCCTTTTATGTTGGCTATGCCAATTGACTCTAAATTCCAAAATTGTGACAAATCAAAATCTTCCGCGTTCTCTTCGCGCACTTGGAATACACATGCCGCGCCCTTGTTGCTTTTATATCGACCTGGGACGGTCCAACCGAAAAGGGTTTTCACCGCTACTAAATTGTCCGCTATTAACTCGCTCTCCGATGTATTGAATTTCCAATAGTAGTCTTGCCCAATCAAAAGATTAATACCGTTGATAAATCTTTCATTACAATTCTTATAATCGGCTAATTCAATTAGTAAATGCCTTAATTTCTTATTTTCAACCTTTGGCGTCGGCAAAACATCTTCGCATATGGAAGGCACAACCGTCGCACAGTGGCCAATTTTTGGAAAACCCTGGCCAAAAGTAAAAAAAAAAAATAATTGGTGCATTCGTATGCATAACCATCGTATATTGTTAGGAGGGCTCTACTGCGTATCGTTATGAGACAACAAGTCGATTCTCTTAAGGCATTTAGTGTTACAGGAGATTGCAACAGTCACTGCTAGCAATTCGTAAATTATAGTTTTCGTCGTTGTTAAAATCGTGGTATTATCTTTACAAAAATAACAGTTTTTAAGCATCCGCTCATGGACATTGTAATCTAGAGTATGTAAAACATGTTTTTTCATTGTCACGCCATCTAAAAACTGACGTAAGACATAGATATTCACGAATTGATTTTTTTTGTTTACTCATTATGATGGATTAGGAAAATAGTTACGAGAGTGGTCGAGAGAGATGGGCGGTCTAATTTTCTTTTTCATATATATTGAAGTTTTTCCCATCCACCTTGGTTAAAACCACCTGCCACAAGCCGCCACTGTAGTTTGGATATCAGTTTTTATACGCGATTCTTAATATTTTTTATGTTTAAAAGATTTAAATTAAGTAAAAAATATTTCTTTCAAGATTTTGATGTTTTAAAGATGTTTTTAGAATTTAAATGATGTCAGAAAGTACTACTATATTAGAGTGCTCATCCATGGGCCTCTCATTATTGAATGGGCACCCCTGCCATTTCCGAAGAAACCCAAGAGTCAAGGAAAAAGGATATTAAAAAAAAAATCGGCTGCTTGTATCCTCGGCCCCTGTCATATCAAGTTTACGTTTAAACCCACCAAAACAAAATCATAAACTGTCGTCAGATGCCATTAAATTATCATCAACTGTTGTAAATGCGGATGCGGCATTGCCATCAGTAAATATAGATACGAGCTGGGATACTTCAGATGACTGCGAGTCTGACGGTGTATAAAATTGTTATCTTAAAAATATATTCCTGTACCAACAAATATGTATGTCTTGTTAACTGATTCATTCAAAATCCCGCAGTTCCTGTGTAAATTTGAACATCAAGATTTTTAGAAACAAACATTAAGACCTCGTTAGTGTTTGTCCGAGCTTCTCTTCCGATTTGTGGTGTGCGCCTTGATGTTGGCGCACAAAGGGGAGGACCAACAGTTTTACGCCGAATCTGAACGGGGATTTTATTTTTTTGAGAAGCTGTTCTTCGTGGCTGAATACACTCGGGGGTTTGCCATTGCCTGCCAAACGGCGACTTTATTACAAAAAAATTTTTTGTTTCTTATATTATGATGTTGGTCGGAAACTGGGCTTGAGTTCAGGCCTNGCCTTGATGTTGGCGCACAAAGGGGAGGACCAACAGTTTTACGCCGAATCTGAACGGGGATTTTATTTTTTTGAGAAGCTGTTCTTCGTGGCTGAATACACTCGGGGGTTTGCCATTGCCTGCCAAACGGCGACTTTATTACAAAAAAATTTTTTGTTTCTTATATTATGATGTTGGTCGGAAACTGGGCTTGAGTTCAGGCCTTGCGGAATGATAGCGTGTATTGCTAACCGCTACATCACATTATATAACAAAAAAGCCGAAAACATAACCTTTTCTACTTAACTACCTTAGTTTTGCTAAAAATCTGATTATTTTGAGCGTACACAGCAGTCATTATGGATCCGCCATTTTGAATTTCGAAATTATGTTGTGAAATTTAAAACCAGCAACCAAAATAAAGACGAATACACAAGGTTTGATTACAATTGTACCACACTTCTACTTTTGGAAAAATAGTGGCCAATTTTGTGCGTCGCTATGATAGTGTTTTGCACGCCGCTCTATTGACTCATTAGTGACAATTCTACACGCTTGAATTCTGTCAATCGTTTGCTCTGCTTTTCGTCGCCAAACGCAATAATTCGTAATTTTTCGTAAACCTAGCTGAGNTGTTCAGCTAGCTTAACAGCGCTGAGCTAGCTGAAAAACACATTTTTGCGAATTTCTAGGAAACCAATGGAGCTACTAAATTGGTTTTAGTGGCGTTGAAGAACACCTAAAAGACACCTAATTCTAGCATATATTTGGAAAATTTAAAACCTAAATTTAACGGTTTACGTAAACCTAGCTGACCCACACATGTTTGCGAATAATTTTTGCGAATTTCTCGGAAACCAATGGAGCTACTAAATTGGTTTTAGTGGCGTTGAAGAACACCTAAAAGACACCTAATTCCTGCATATATGTATTTAAAAAATTAATAAAAAAACTATTAATTTTCATTCAGCTTGGTTAACAGCGTTAAGCTAGCTGAAAAACACATTTTTGCGAATTTCTAGGGAAATGGAGCTATTAATTTAGTTTTAGTGGCATTGAAGAACACCTAAAAGACACCTTATTCCTGCATATATGTATTTCGAAAATTTGAAAAAAAATTTAAAGATTGTTCAGCTAGGTTAACAGCGCTAAGCTAGCTGAAAACACACATTTTTGCGAATTTCTAGGAAACCAATGGAGCTACTAAATTGGTTTTAGTGGCGTTGAAGAACACCTAAAAGACACCTAATTCCAGCATATATTTGGAAAATTTTAAACCTAAATTTAACGATGGGCCAGCTATTTGGCAAATTTAAAACCTATATTTAACGATGGGTCAACTAGGTTTACGTAAACCTAGCTGACCCACACATTTTTGCGAGTTTCTCGGAAACCAATGGAACACCTAAATTAATTTTGGAGGCCCTAATTAACACCTAAAAGAAACCTAATTCCTAGCTAATTTTTATTGATTTTTGGCGACTTGGGTCAGCTAGGGTTATGGACGTCATTTCCGAGGGCGCGAGATATAAAAGTATATCGTATCGTGTTATACATGGGTGAAGAGATAGTATATCTTTCTCGGATCATTTTTTCAAAAAACTCAATTTCTACCCAATTAAATACAATTTTACTCTTCATAAAAATAAATATTTTAGTTAACGATGCATTTTTTCCTTGCAAGTGTAAAAATAAGTTACTAATTAGAAAATATTGCAGTGACTTGAAATCTCGCTTTCAACCAGACCAAATATTGATGTTGATAGATAACACAGGCGCCATGGCATATGAACGTTATATGATTTCTCTCGTGTGTGCGGGATCACGGAAATTACGTTTCTACATTTTTCATATGATGTGACCATCAGAAAAGGTGGTCCGAAGATATTTCATCTATTTATACTAACACTAATGTGCTGTCGAAAGGACAGCCCGTCTGAAGTATGTTGACTTATGCTTGCATCAATGCACTTTATACATGGGCTGGCAGTACTTTAAGAACATTAGAATTGGCAGGCATCCTTGAGTTCATTTTCTTTAAATAAAATTTTATCGAAATTTCAAGTCATCTGAACTATGTTGAGTAATCGGTTCTAATTGACATCTTTAATAGCTAAAAACGCATGGGCAATATCGCTGCTCCGCAGCCAGCCCTCCGGATCTCGATTTATGTATTAACAAGCTAAGCTCACAAAAAATTTTAATCGATCTGAAGTATGAGTTTTTTTGGTCATGAGCTCATCGTCTATACATTCATTTTTTTATTACAATTTATAGACAAAATTTTTAATTTGAAGTAATCGAACATCGCACAGATTTTCTTACAGTGTCTATTTAAGATCTGTTAATTAATATTTTGGCACGATTACGATAGCCGGGGCGACAAATTTTGATCAAGAACGTCGATAGAGGTTTATGAAGCGAGTATAACCCTTACAACGCAGAATTATCCTTTCTGTATTGCCAGAGAAAGAGTTCGGAACTTAGGGATCATAACCTTTACTACGCAGAATTCTCCTTTCGGTGTTGCCTGAGAAGAGGGGCGGAACTTCTTTCTGCGTAGGCGGCCGTCGGTCGCGCTTAGGAATCATAACCCTTACTACGCAGAATTCTCCTTTCTGTGTTGCCAGAGAAGTAGTAGCAGAAATTCCCTCTGCGTAGGCGGCTTTCGGCCTCGCTTAAGGATCATAACACTTACTACGCAGAATTCTTTCTGTGTTGCCGGAGAAAAGGGCACCTTATCTGAATGAACTACAATAGGTGTAAAGTTGTCACTTGCTTGTAAAGACATTTAGATTTTTTATTAAAACTGAATTCTTAAACCTCAAAAATAGACCATAATAAAATATTTATACCAAATTAAAGGTATTTTCTAGATAATGTGCATTTCTTTACCATTAATAACGTATCTATTTCAAAAAAGGTTATTTTATGAAAAAATTACGATTTATTTTCTTTTTTAATATTTTGGAATTTAAAATAATATGAAAAATATGTAATACAAATTAGGTACGTGAACAGAAAGATAAATTAATTAAAAGATATTAATATTTACAAAAGTCAAAAAAAAAATGTCTTTCAACACTAAATATCTTTAAAACATGAACCTGAAAGTGAATATATTTGAAAAGCGGAGGAGCCCAGCTTTCCAATAGCATAGTCAAAATTTGTCGCTCCGGCTATCTTAATCCCCTCAATATATTGTATGTCTACAATTCATTGTTGATTTTAACAAACGGAGTGATTATTGGCACACAATACGGGTGTTCTACGGTTCATATTGACACGGGTTAAACTATTGGCACATAATAAGGGCTTTGGTACGGGTGCTTCGTACACAAGATTTCGTACGGGTTAAACTATTGGCACACAATGTGGGTCCCTCATAAATGGTTTTTGCCTACAGAGAAAGTGGGATTGGTCCAATTGAATTATAAACAAATGTAATACGAGTGTCGTACGGGGGAGGTTCCGATAAACGGGCCACAAATTTCGACCATGGAAAGCTGGAATCCTCCATTTTTAAAATATACAATCTTTGAGGTGCGGACCCTCCTAAAGATATTTAGTGCTAAATTTTTTTACTGTTGAATATTTATGTATATGCACAACAGGGACTGGCATGCGTTGAATGAACGTCAACTATTGCATACTCAATCAATACTTTGTATGACTGAGTAAAGCATTGACCTAATAGTATCGATACTTAAAAGAAATCAATGGATGACTGAACACCTGCGTAAAGCGTGCTGTCTTGCAAATGCAGCCACCACAAGTGAACGATACTTATAACAGCTCATACTGATATTGACTTCGGCAAACTGTATTCCGATATTGTTGTGATAGACGGAAGGCACGCTTCCAGTGTTTTAGACGTACGCACACTCCATGGCCCAAAAATCGACTCAGACCACTATGAGTTTATGAGTTTTGGTTAAAAGACGAAGCAATAATGATGCGTTAAATTCTAATTTTTGGTGTGGGTCTTGCGCTTGTGCGCAAGAGGTGACGTGGGAGTAAACACGTGGGAGGTGACATGACTGGTTCACTTGATTGGACTGGGGACAGATTGACGGACTTTGGTCAGGTCAGGGGACTCTGGAAAATCGAGAGGAGTCAGTACAGAGTCCATGGCTTCGCGTTCATACGTTGGAGAGGGTGGGTAGACCCCACTGACCGGACAGGCCTTCTTTCTCTGCTTCTGCAACTACTTGTTTCCTTTTTTTCTTTTACGTTCCTTTTTTATTTTGCTTACATGTATACGCGAGTATATGTGTATATACGTAGATATCGGCATGAAGTATTTTTTTTTGTTATTGTGGCACAGTAGAGCGGATGCAAGAAAGCAACCCCAACCGATGAGCCCAGCAGGGAACCACGAGCATGCCGGCTTGCCACTCCGCTTTGCAACAAAACTACTTCTACACAACACTAAACACTGATCTCTTAAGGTTTCTTTATTCACATATATATCGTTCGAAATTCCCAAGTTTCTTCTTTTTAACCCGGAAATAAACCGAAACTCGGTTCATAATGAACTAAGTTACAGGCTTATAAGTCTGCAAAAGTACAAAAACCCCGGTTTTTAACTGTAAATCAAGATTTTGAATTTCATATTTCGATTCTGGTTTTACTCGAAAAGACCTACCAGAAAATATACATAACTCTCAAGGTATTTCTACTTTATGCTTTTTTGTATCAGTGTGTATAAAACGGTGGTGGGCACCGACTTGAAAGAGCTTCGCCCGAGGTCACGCTGATGCCCACCGCCGGTCTAAAGTATGGCTGCGATGTTTTTATAGTCCTGATAGAGCTACAGGAAAAGAAAGCCTTTTAAATTCAAACCAAATATTCTTGAAAGAAATCGACGACTCAGCAGCAAAAACGAGGTTAGATGCCCAGTAGGTGATTTCAGGCAGAGTAGGCAAAAACTCTGAGTTCGAGCGAGCGAGCGAGAAAACTGCTACTCAATGTCTCGCAGGCAATGAGGCGCCCGCAGCTCGTACTCGTAGCAGCAATGAGGGTGAGGCATATGAAGTTTGGCTTGCTCAGCGAACGAGCGAGCGCCGCTTGTTTGTAAGCGCTCATATTAAACGAGCGAGGCTGCTGTGCGTTGCCTCCAGTGTTGCCACAACATTTTTTTTTGTCCAAAATCATCAGAAAATGTTACCAAATTCAATAAAAAATTACCTAACTTATTGTAAGCGAGAACTGTACATACATATTATTCGAAGACACTAAGCTTTTCAGGTAATAAGCGCTCAATTTAGCTATAATTTTTATATCTGCGTGAACGCTGAAAGCCAGAAAAGCTAGGTTAGGATTTAAAACCTAAGTGTGGCCGAAGAAAAAAAAAGTTGTCGTTTGCGCGTTGTTTTAGGAATATGGTGTCTTATGGCTCAAAATGGCATATTTTGCATTTGGATATACATTTCCGTCCATATAAAGCTCAGGCCACAAAATAACTGAAGCTGCTGAACGATATGCCGAACTGTTCCGAATACACCCCACCACCAACTCTTTTTTTTGAGATTTGATCCATCCGTGTAGACATGGATTGATCCTCTTTTCCTGACTGTGTCCATTGACCATTCCTCTTCCAACAGAGGATTAGCACGCGCATGATTTCTAGTAGAGACCACTAAGATCATCCGACTTGGCACCACTGGACTTTTTTATGAGGCCACTCAAATGACCGTCATTATGCGAATAAACCTCAAACTTTGGAGCACTTTAAAATCAACATTTGTCCAGTTATGGCCAATATACAAACATACACATGTCAACACTTGGCCGAGAACATCTCAAAAATTAAAGGCTTGAAGGCACTCCCGAGAGCTTTCGATTCACGTATAGACAAAAGGAAGCCGCCACTGAGTTTCGTAGATTTTTGAACGTGAACATATACACATACCAGAGACTGGCTTGTGTTGAACGCCAACTGTTGCAAACTCAATCAATACTGCTGCTTTGTATAACTGAGTAGCGCGTTGGCTTAGTAGTATCGATACCTAAAAGAAATTAGAGGATGACTGAACACCAGCGCATGGCGTGCTGTCTTGCAAATACAGCCACCACAAATCAACGATACTTATAACAGCTCATACTGATATTGACTTCGGCAAAACAGTATTCCGAATGCTCGTTCACAAAACTAGCAAACGTGGCATTTGAACGGTTGCCGAAAGCATGAGAGCTCATTGGGTCGGTTGGCGAAGCAAGACGCCGCAGTTCATTTGTTGCAGAAGTCGTTTGACTTGTTGCTGAAAGCTATTTTGACTTGTTGTCGAAAGAACGACGAATGTAGTAAAGGGTAATTTATCGTCTCGTATGTATGTATGTATTTACAGCGCGTCTACCATTCAATTGCTTTACTCACTGCTGGCGCCAAGAGCGTGTTGGCAGGCTAGTTGTGAGGAATGTGCATGCGTACATATCAATGCTTCATTTCAAACAAGCAAATGTCGTTGATTTGTTTTTGAACCACAGTATCATGACTTCGGCAACCCATCAACGTGTCTTCAGCAACAAATCAAAGGCGGCGTCATGCCTTCTGCAACAAATCAATTTTGTTGTTGTTGTAGCGGCTACTAAGCCCCTTTCGGGTCGGGTCATCCATCAGCGTTGTCGTCAATCTCAGCCAGGGGGAGGCCCAGGAAGTGTGCGAATTCCACAGGGGCTGTCCATAGGGGCAGGGGCGTCAGCTGAGTGGGGTTCTCAGAGCATGTGTGGAGGTGCCGGGGGTCATGTGGCGACTCTTCACATGCCGGGCATTGGTTGGGCACATTCTCGTTGATTCTGCTTAAGTACGAGTTTAGCCTGCTGCAATAGCCAGAGCGAAGTTGGGCTATTGTAGTGCAGGTGCAACAAATCAATGATATGGCTTGCCTACGCTATCTGCGGCATCTTGCCTTCGCCAGCCGTTTAAATGAGCTCTCATGCTTTCGGCACCGCTCAAATGAGCTTTAATGCTTTCGACAACCGTTGTTGTTGTTGTAGCGGCTACTAAGCCCCGTTCGGGTCGGTTCATCCATCAACGTTGTCGTCAATTTCAGCTAGGGGGGGCCCAGGAAGTGTGCGGCTTCCACAGGGGATGTCCATAGAGACAGGGGCGTCAACTGAGTGGGGTTCTCAGGGCATGTGAAGACGTGCCGGGAGTCATGTGGCGACTCTCCACATGCCGGGCATTGGTTGGGCACATCCTCGTTGATTCTACTCAAGTAAGAGTTTAGCCTTCTGCAATAGCCAGAGCGAAGTTGGGCTATTGTAGTGCTGGTCTCCCGAGTCAGACAAAGTTCTGTCCCGTCAACGTCCAGTCTACATAACTTGAGACTGATTCCCTGTGAATGCCGTTCAGGGCCAGTCGGTAGGTTGACGGGTCCAGAGGTTGTTTGATAAACCTCTGGACTTCGTCCGTCAGTTCTCAAAGATGCCTCCTGACTTGCCTTGGCGAAGGCTCTTCCGCGAGCAGCTGTCCGCTGGGATGGCCACGTCTGTGGCTCCCAGCAAGGAACTGCTTGCAGAACATTTTGTTATGCTCGTTTACTGGGAGCATCTGGGCCTCGTCATGTAGGTGGTGTGCGGGAGTGATCAGGAGGCATCCGGTCGCTGTTCGTAATGCCGTGTTTTGGCAGGTCTGTAGCTTCATCCACTGCGTCCAGCTGGTCCCCGGCGACCACACGGTTTAGAACCGGCCGGCCAATTGCCTTGTATATTGCCAACAACGTTTCTTTATCTTTGCCCCAAGTGCTGCCGGCCAGCGACTTGAGGACATTGTTGCGGCTCTGTACTTTGTTGACAATTGCGGTTGTATGCGCCGAGAAGGAGAGCAGACTGTCGAAGGTAACTCCGAGGATTTTCGGGTTATTCACCGTAGTGTATTGTTACGCCATCGACGTGAATACCCAGTTGCAGTCTGACCTCCTTCATCCAGGTGGTGAGAAGGGTTGCCGAGGATTTCGCAGGGGATAGGGCAAGGCTCTTTGCAGTGAAGAAGCGAGAAAGTTCGGCGAGATAACCGTTTACTTTCGAGCACAAGTCATCAATTCCATTCCCAGACGCCATGATCGAACAATCGTCAGCATAGGAGACAATATTAAATGGTGAACACACCAAAACTTCGACACTTTGGGAAGCTTATAATTTACCCAAAAAGCTTTCAATATTTTGAAATTCAAATACCATTAGTTGACCATGACCTTAGTTGGACGTAGAAGAAACATCATTTGAATTTGATTCCTAGTTGACCTAAAAATGGCAACCGAGTTAGAAACGAGACAAACCATTTTGCACGAGTTTATAAATTATCCGGCCTTATGTACACGTAAAATTGCTAAAAACTTAAGATTGCACTATTCGACAGTTTGCAGGGTTTTAATTGGTACAAAAGGGCCTGGCAGTTACGAGAAAACCACGGAGCGGGGGTTAGCATGGTCAAAGTGATAAAAACAGTGCTCGGAAGGTCCTCAGTGCGTTTTCGCGAGATCCGAAAGTTTTGTCGCGTTATGTTGCAAAATCCGTACAGAGATCGCAGTTTTTCGTACAAAACGTAAAGCGGAAAGCTTCATTGAGATGTTCTACAGCTCAAACTGCGCCAGACTGAACGCAAAGTAGAATGTTACAACGAAATCCCGCAGTCGAAAGTTGTACGAATTCCAAATCAAAAAATACAACTGCATTGTTATGGACTACGAAACCTACTGCTTTAAAAATTCAAAATATGTTGCAGGTCAAGATTTGTATACTGCTGCAAGTCGTCAAGATGCCCCTGAAAGCTGTAAGCTGAAAATGAAGTCCAAATTTCCAAAAAGCAACATGGTTTGGCAAGCTATTTGTTCCGGTGGCCGTAAGAGCAGCCCTTTTTTCCCATCGGGACAATGAATGATCAAGTTTATCGGGATGAGTGCCTCAAAAGCGTCTTCTGTCAGTTATCAACATATAAGGCAGTAGGCCACTGTTCTAGGCGGACATGGCAAGCTGCCACTATGCCAAGAACACATTGCCGTGGTATAATGCAAATAACATCAATTTTGTACCTTTTGTACCAATTTTGAGCTACGTCCTATTGGCGAATGTTGGTCAATTGTAAAAGGAATCTTGAAGAAAACAGGGGAAACAGTAAAAAATATTGGAGAGTGCAAAACAAAGTAGTTGTGTGCATCGCGTAAAGTCGATGATGCAGTCGTGCAGAACATGATGGCACGTGTGCGATGCAAATACCGATCGCCTGCATATGGAGCAAATAATAACTAATATTTTAACATTTTAATAACATATAAACCTCCTAGTTATATAATACAAAAAAAAATAATTTCAAAACCTTCTAGTTTGTTTCTGGTAGTAATCTCTAAGTGTCGCAGTTTTGATGTGTTCAGCCTTTAACACCCTCTGGTGGTTGAGGAGGCTTTGATATCTAAGAATTAAACAGTAGCGGGGACAGGACACCACCCTGTGGTACCCCCTGTTTAATTTTACGTGGCCTTCTGGTTTTGTCTCTGAAAATTACTGACGAGTGTCGACAAGTCAGGTAATTCGCCGACCACCGTTTGAGTCCCTGTGGGAGTGAGGAGGCCTCTATATCTTCTAGTAGCGTTGAATGACTGACAGTATCGAACGCCTTGGACAGGTCCAACGCTACTAGAATAGTTCTCTCACAGAGGCGGTTTCGGTTAAGGCCACGAGTTATCTGAGTGTTTATGGCGTTAAGTGCTGTTGTTGTGCTGGGCACTTTACTGAACCCATGCTGATGCTTCGCTGGGGTCAGGTGGTTCGTAAAATACGGGAGCAGCAGGACCTCGAGTGTCTTCGCTACCGGGGAAGGAGGGTTATCGGGCGATAAGACTCCTTTGTTTGCTGTCTTCCCCGGTTTGACCTGTGGGACCACTCTCCATTTTTCAGATGTCTGGAATGACGAGAGTGGCCATAGGCAGGTTGAGGACCTCCGTTAGGTATGCTACTCCCGCAGGGCCCAAATTTTTCAGCATCAACATGCATATTCCGTCGGGTCCAATGGCTTTGGAGGCTTTCACCTTCCCGATGGCTACCCTTACCTCACCGCTGGTGAAAATAAGAGGCGCACTAGGTTTCGGCATTTTGTGCAGCCTTCTGGTCACTCAACGTTTGGCTTTATCCACCGCGCATCGCTCCGGGCCCGACGAAACGTGGCCACCAAAGTCTATCTCGACCCTGTCGTCGCGCTTCGTCGGGTTGGACAACGACCTCACGGTTGACCAAAGCTTGCTCACACCAGAGGCGAAGTTGCAGGTCTTCAAATGCTCTTCCCATTTCTTCCGCTTATGTACGTTCACAAGTTGCCGAATCTCCGAATTGAGATCCCTGATACGGGGATTTCCGGGATCTGCCTGACGAAGGTTGTCGCACTCATCGGCTAGAACAGCCGCTTCAGCAGGAAAGTTCGGACGTGGATCCTTAATACATCCTGCTGGGATGAAGCGAGCTGCAGCAGCAGTGAAAACCCTGCGAAACTTACGTTCACCTACATGAACGTCGGTTCGTATAGGTAGTGCAGTGAAGGTGCCCTCAGTAACATCCGTGAAGCCTTTCCAGTTAGCTTTGGAAAAGTTGACATAAGTCCGGTGATCCACGGAAGCAAAGTCGGCAGGTTTATCAATCGAGATGACTATGGGCAGATGGCCTGATGCTAGGGTCCGCATAGGTCGCCATGATACGCTGTTTATCAGACCAGCGCTGATAATTGTTCGATATGGCGAGCTGCAGCAGCTGCCCACAAGCCTGGTGGGTGAGTCGTCGTTCATTGTGCAGAATGTCGAATCGTCTATCTGCTCAGCCAGATGTATTCCCCTACTATCATTTGACAGGTTTGAGTGCCAAAGATCGTGGTGCGCGTTAAAGTCACCTACTACCATACGGTTTTCACCTCTGAGTAGCGCACCTATTTCAGGGTGATATCCTGCCGGGCAGCTGGTGACAGGGGATATCTATATGTTAAATAGTTCGAGCTCAACATCGCTTGACCGGACAGCAATGCCCCGACATTCTAAGATGATACTANCGTCACGCTTCGTCGGGTTGGACAACGACCTCACGGTTGACCAAAGCTTGCTCACACCAGAGCCAAAGTTGCAGGTCTTCAAATGCTCTTCTNTTCGAGCTCAACATCGCTTGACCGGACAGCAATGCCCCGACATTCTAAGATGATACTACACGGTGTGGTGCGTGATGAACGCTAAACCTCCACCATTATCTCGCTCGCGATCTCGACGGTGCACGTTGTATTCGGCGCCATTCAGCAGGGTTGAATTGCCGTGCAACTTCGTCTGGAGTCCGTTACAGTTAAATTGTAGCATCTTTGTGTGCCTTTGGAGACCGATTGTGATGTGTGGTGTTAAAGAGTTGTGTTGTCTGCCGGCCCCTTTGCTATACGTGCTGCAAAAGGGGGTGCTGCCTTGTGGTGGTGGTTTGCGGCGTCGCGGGGGAGGAATGCGACTGGGCAGCACAGCAGGGGCCCACATAGTCACTCGTCCAATCTCGCGTGTTACGAAGTCCTGAGCACGCCCTAAAGTGGCATCAGCCGAGGCAGGAGTTGCACTTGACTGATGTCACGTTGCGGTATATTCTGGACTGACAAACAGAGCAGATTGTCGGAGGGACTACGAGTTGTGGGCGGCCGTGTGTGGGGGCTATTCTGTTTGTTTGTGTGTCTATTGTTGTGTTTGTTTGTGTGTCTATTGTTGTGTTGTGTTGGGGTGTGGGTGTTCTGATTGTGTGCTGCCCAGGCGGGTGGTGGTTTGCCGTGGAGGCGGTCTTGTTCGCACAGCATGGGACCACGAACGACGTGGTCCATTGCCGATGCGTACGTAGGCCCGAGCGGTTACGGATGTGACTCCACCTGGCACAGGCATTGCACCTGACCGAGGTGCAGTTTGTATGCAGTCGTCTCTGGCATACGCAGCAGGTGTAGATTCCTGGCCCTGGGTTAGACTATACCAGCACTGAGCAGAAGGGTACGGAGAAGATGTAGCCCTAGGATCGAGCAACGTTTGAATACGCCGACCTAAACGGGGTTAGATCGCCGAAACAACAGCCCTTGGTGGGGGTAAACCCGAGTCATTCCGGTACGTAGAACCGGCTGTCGTTGGAATGGCGACAACCGTTCAAATACGGCGGTTGCTGGTTTCGTGCACGTTCATCCGGAATACTGGAATGCCAAAGTCAATATCAGTATGACCTGTTATAAGTATAGTTGTTGTTATTGTAGCGGCGACAACAACCCCGCCCAGATCGGTTAGTATCGCAGTAGTTGTCAAGCTCAACTATCGGAAGACCCAAGAAGTGTGCAGCCTCTATAGGGTATGTCCACACTGACAGAGGCGTTAGTTGTATCGGGTCCGGGGCATGCGAAGAGATGTTTCGAGTCTTGGGGTGTCTCTCCGCATGCCGGACAGTCATTTGGCACATCTGCATCTAATCTGCTCAGGTATGGGTTTAACCTTCTGCAGTAGCCAGAGCGAAGTTGAGCTATTGTGGTTCTAGTCTCCCGAGGTAGACGAAGGTCCGTCTCGTCGATGCCGGTGGTTGTGTACCTAGAACGGCATTTACAGGTCTGGAGTCTACATCCCTGTGAATGCCGCTCAGGGCCTGTCGATAAGCTGTCGGGTCCAGAGGTTGTTTAATGAACCTGTGGACTTCGTCCGTCAGTTCGTATAGATGGCTTCTGACATGCCTTGGCGAGGGCTCCTCTGCAAACAAGTGTCTGTTCGGGTGTCCACGTCTGTGGCTCCCTATTAAGAATCGCTTGCAGAGCATTGTATTGTGCTCCTTTATGGGGAGCGTTTTTGCCTCGTCATGCAGGTGGTGTTCTGGCGACAACACAAGACATCCAGTCGCTGTCCGAAGAGCAGTGTTTTCAGTCGTCTGCAGCTTCATCCACTGCGTCCCGACTGGTTCCCGGCGACCACACTGGTGCTGCGTAGTTTTAAACCGACCGGCCTATTGCCTTGTATGTTGCCAGCAACGTTTCTTTGTCTTAGCCCCAAGTACTGCCGGCTAGCGACTTGAGGACTTTGTTGCGGCTCTGTACTTTGTTGACAATAGCGGTTGCGTGCGCAGAGAAGGAGAGCAGGCCGTTGAAGGTTACTCCGAGTATTTTTGGGTTATTCACCGTCGGAATTGGTGTATCATTGACGTGAATTCCCAGCGGTAGTCTGACCTTCGTCCAGGTGGTGAACAAGGCCCCAGAGGATTTTGTAGGGGAGGGGGTTAGGCTCCTAACAGTGAAGAAAATATAGAACAATGGTCAGCATAGGAGACAATCGGGACTCCCTCTGATGGTTGAGGGAGCTTTGAAATATAGTAGTTAAACAGTAATGGGGAAAGGAAACCGCCCTGTGGAACCCCATGTTTTATTTTTCTATGTTTGCTCGATTTGTCTCTAAACATTACTGACGAGTGGCGACCACTTAATAATTCGCCGACCACTGTTTGAGCCTCTGTGGGAGAGCATAGGCCTCTATGTCTTCTAGCAGCGTGGAGTGGCTGACGGTGTCAATCGCCTTTGACAGGTCCAACGCTACTCGAGTACTTCTCTCACAGGGACGGTTGCGGTTTAGGCCGCATGTTATCTGCGTGTTTATGGGTTTAAGTGCTGTTGTTGTACTGTGCCTGATGCTTCGCTGGGGTCAGGTGGTTCGTGAAATACGGGAGCAGGAAATTAGTCTATTGTCTTCGTTACTGGGGAAAGGAGTGTTATCGGACGATAACACTCTCCGTTGTCGGCTGGTTTCCCCGGTTTTTGCAGTGGGACCACTCTCCCCATCTTCCAGACGTCTGGGATGATTAGAGTGGCCATTGACAGATTGAGGTCCTCCGTTAGGTACGCTACTCCCGCAGGACCCAAATTTTCCAGTATCAACATGCATATTCCTTCGAGCCCCATGGCCTTGGAGGCTTTCGGCTTCCCGATGGCTATCCAACTTCACCGCTAGTGAAAGCAAGAGGGGCACAGGTTGTTGGCAGTTTGTGCAGCCTTCTGGTCACTCGACGCTTGGCTTTGTCCGCCGGAGGATGCAGTATGAATTGCAGGCTAAAATAGCTCGCTAAAAGAAATTTCGACCCTGTCATCGCGCTTCGTCGGATTGGACAGTGACTTCACGGTTGACCAAAGCTTACTCACAGCAGAGCCGAAGTTAACAGTCGGTTGGTTTATCGATCGAGATGACTATGGGCAGATAGACTGATGCCAAAGTCAGCATATATCGCCATGATACGCTGTTTATCAGACCAGCGCTGACTATTGTTATGTCTGGCGAGCTGCAGTAGTTGGCCATAATCCTGGTGGGTGCGTCGTCGCTCATTGTGCAGAATGTCGAATCGTCTATCTGCTCAGCCAATTCTGTTCCGCGACGATCGTTTGACAGGCTTGAAAGCCACAGATCGTGGAGCGCATTAAAGTCAGCTACTACCATACGGTTTTCTCCTCGTGAGGAGCGCACCTATAACAGGGTGATATCCTGCCGGGCAGCAGGTGACAGGGGGTATATAAACGTTAAATATTTCGAACTCGACATCGCCTGACCGGACAGCAATGCCCTGACATTCTAGGGTGGTATCCCTGCGGTCGATGTCAGCTTCGATAAGACGATATTGCACGGTGTGGTGCGTGATGAACGCTACACCACCACCATTATCTCGCTCGCGATCTCGACGGTGCACGTTGTATCCGGCGCAATTCAACAATGTCGAATTGCTGTGCAACTTCTTTTCTTGGATCGCACCTATCAAATAAAGGCCATCCCAGGAAGACGGTTATCTCCTCGATCTGAAGTCTGTTACAGTCGAATTGAAGGAGCTTCATGTGGTTCGCGAGACGTGTTGTTATGCGGGGTGTGAGGGATGTGTGTTGCCTTGCCGCCATTGGCTGTGTGTGTGCTGATGTGGAGGGTGCCGTCCTGTGGTAGTGGGTGGCGTCGCAATTGGGGTTAAATGCAGAATAGCTCCGATTCTCAAATTAAAAAACAAAACATGTGGGAATCGATAGAGATAATTGCGGTGAGTATAACGGTATACTTATTTTTTTTGCGGGAACAACAATTATAAAAGTTATTAAGTGTCGAAGTTCAAATTAAACAACTTTTTATACAATAATTTAAATAAAAACACATAATTGAACAAGAAAAAAGTAACCGACTTTGTATTAGTATTA
>NW_016160425.1:54350-64851 GCF_001687245.7 Rhagoletis zephyria
ACTCGAGGCCTTGCTACTCCCGTACTTCACAAACCACCTGACCCCAGCGAAGCATCAGCATGGTTTCCGTAAAGTGCACAGTACAACAACAGCACTTAACGCCATAAACACTCAGATAACTCGTGGCCTTAACCGTAACCGTCCCTGTGAGAGAACGATTCTAGTAGCGTTGGACTTGTCAAAGGCGTTTGACACCGTCTGGCATTCCACGCTACTAGAAGATATAGAGGCCTCCTCTCTCCCACAGAGGCTCAAACGGTGGTCGGCAAATTATCCTGAGTGGTCGACATTCGTCGGTAATATTTAGAGACAAAACGAGTAAGCAGCGAAAAATAAAACAGGGGGTTCCTCAGGGTGGTGTCCTTTCGTCGCTACTGTTTAACTTTTATATTTCAAAGCTCCCTCAACCACCAGAGGGAGTCTCGATTGTCTCCTATGCCGACGATTGCTCGATCATGGCGACTGGGAATGGAATTGATGACCTGTGTTCGAAAGTAAACGGCTATCTCTCCGAACTTTCTCGCTTCTTCACTGCAAAGTGTCTAGCCCTCTCCCCTACGAAATCCTCCGTGACCCTGTTCACAACCTGGACGAAGGAGGTCAGGCTACCGCTGGGGATTTACGTCGATGACACACCAATTCCGACGGTGAATAACCCCAAAATACTCGGAGTAACATTCGACAGCCTGCTCTCCTTCTCTGCGCACTCAACCGCTATTGTCAATAAAGTACAGAGCCGCAACAAGGTCCTCAAGTCGCTAGCCGGCAGTACTTGGGGCAAAGACAAAGAAACGTTGCTGGCAACATACAAGGCAATAGGCCGGCCGGTTTTGAACTACGCAGCGCCAGTGTGGTCGCCAGGGACTAGTAGGACGCAGTGGACGAAGCTACAGACGGTACAAAATACGGCACTTAGGACAGCGACGGGATGCCTCTTGATGTCGCCTGAACACCACCTGCACGGCGAGGCGCAAATGCTCCCTGTTAAGGAGCATAATATAATGCTCTGCAAGCAGTTCCTGATCGGGAGCCACAGAAGTGGCCACCCAAGCAGACAGCTGCTTGCAGAGGAGCCCTCGCCTAGGCACGTCCTTAGGCTTCTCTTCAACTTCATCCAAAACGAAAAACTGAAATTTGATGGGTTTATTGAAGCATGTAAGTTAAACCATCTAATTACACAGAAGACAGTTTGATCAAACAATGTGAACATGTAAGGTCCATATATATCAACACACATGTGCGATTCTGACGGTGCGAATCTATTCCGAAAAAAATACAACAATGCCGCAACTATTTATTGGAACATTCACAGCTCTTCATTTCGTCGTGCCGAAATTGCAGATCTACGCGTTCGGAAACGAAAAAGGTTAATAGGCGGGTTCTGTATAATTTAAACAAAAATTAACGTAAGAAAACAAAACATCTTGATTGTTCAAAAGCAAAGAATTTCATGAAGATTGTTTTTTGTTTGTTTATAAGATGCCATTTTTCACTGCGATAGCATCGCACAGATGTGTGCGTAATTGTGTTTTCGAAGTGGTAAATTCTGTAGCATCGGTGCGGAGGTCGAGGTGAACTCGAGCCGGCAAAAAAACAATATTGGAAATTTAGTAAGGGCAGCAGTCTACCGGATATCCGGAATCCGGTTATCCGGCAAAATCTATATCCGGCACATCCCTAGAAAGAATACACAGCCGATTTGAAGCGCTTTGGACTAGTTTCCGATTTTAGTTTTCTTGGCAAAGAATTCCACAACTGTACGGCTCTAACAAAAAACATTCTTGATGTAACTGAATACTTAAAATAAGGTACGATAAGATTGCAAGTTCGAGTTGACTATCCAAACGTCAGTTTCGAAAAGAGGTATTTCGGGCAACGGGTGTAGATAACTTNAACTGAATACTTAAAATAAGGTACGATAAGATTGCATGTGCGAGTTGACTGTGCAAACGTCAGTTTCGAAAAGAGGTATTTCGGGCAACGGGTGTAGATAACTTTATATATGAATAACACCAAACGACGATCAAAGAATATAGATATGCTGCAGTCAAGAATATTTGTCGAAAACTCGGCGATGTGATAAAATTTACGCTTGAGATATATATATCTAGCGGCATTGTTAAATAATAACACTGGTCTACAAATTTCAACTTTTTTTCTGCGAATAAGACGGGACCTGGTGTTTCTGAACGGATTTTTCGTGCTGAACACGAATCCGGGGTCAAAAATGTCCCATCACGTCACGTTTTCGAGAAAAAAGGGGTTGAAACCCCTAAAAACAGCGTTTTTGGCCATTTTCGAAAAATTATAGAGCTGAACCCTGACGTGGTACAAATTTTGCATATATCAGAAATTAAAGGCTAAACCGTGCCCTTTCGAATGAGCCCTATGCCGAATTGATCGCGTGCACCCTTAAAGCAGGGGGTGTATTTGTGTTTAGGGGTGCAGGAAAAATTGATCACAGAAAGAATTTAATCTTAAACGATCATAGAAAATTAATAATGCCAAGGTTTTAACTATATTAAAAGTCGCTGATTACGAATCTGCAGTTAGATTTTAAAAATTTAAGATGACGGGTCGAATATGGTGGATATAAAAATTGGACTCCTAGACACAAATACACCCCCTGATCTAAGGGTGCATGCGATTAATTCGGCATAGGGCTCATTCGAAAGGGCACGATTTAGCCTTTAATTTCTGACATATACAAAGTTTGTAGCACGTCAGGGTTCAGCTCTACAATTTTTCAAAAATGGCCAAAAACGCTGTTTTTAGGGGTTTCAACCCCTTTTTTCTCGAAAACGTGACGTGATGGGAAGTTTTGGACCCCAGATTCGTGTTCAGCACGAAAAATCCGTTCGGAAACACCAGGTCCCGTCTTATTCGCAAAACCCTTGTAGACCAGTGTAATTGATATTTTCCGAGGGATTCTTTATATATTAAATAGATATTATTGGTACCAATAGCATTTTAAAAAGCTTAAGTTTGACATCTTTGGGAATGAAGTACGCTGTTTTCCATAATTGCCTCAGTACAGAATACATTCGGCTGACTGATGCATTAACATGATCAATGCACGTTAGATTTTGATTCAGTGTAAACCCAAGTGTTTTAACAATCTTCTCATACTTCACAACACTCCCATTCAGCATGATTGGAGAAACATTATCAAGATTGTAGGGAAAATAGAAATAGCTTGTAAGTCCTCATTTATTCGGAAGACTAAGTCTTCTGTTAAGCCTAGAGG
Organism: Rhagoletis zephyria; assembly: GCF_001687245.7. NCBI lineage: Eukaryota > Metazoa > Arthropoda > Insecta > Diptera > Tephritidae > Rhagoletis > Rhagoletis zephyria. The sequence continues at coordinate 57,598 of NW_016160425.1, forward strand.
GGCAGAGAGGTATATCTGAGCGTCGTCAGCAATAAGATGAATTGATACATTTTTGCAGCATTTTTCAAAGTAATTAATATATAAACTGAATAATACCGGACCAAGAATGGAGCCTTGCGGTGCACCCGATTTTACTGGTGTTAAGCTAGAGCGGTTATCCCTAGAAACAACCCTTTGATGTCTATTAGTCAAATAGCTTTCAATTAGCTTCACTGCATCATTGCTGAATCCGAAATATGTGTCAAGCTTTCGAATGAGGATTCTATGGCAAACAGTGTCAAAAGCTTTCGAAAAATCCAATAAGGTGAGGATTGTTAGGTTGCCTTTATCGAAGGATGGTCGAACGTCCTCCATGACTTTGAGCACAGCGGTTGAGCAGCTATGTCCCCTGCGATATCCCGATTGATTTTCAGATAAAAGGTCATTTTCTGTCAGGTACTTCATCATTTGATTCAGTAATACTTTTTCGAAAATCTTTGATAAAGACGGTAAAATACTGATTGGCCGAAGGTCACAGGGTTGTGAGGCATTACCTTTTTTCGTAGCCACTTTCCAGGCATCAGGAAATCTAAGTGAAGTTAGCGAAAAATTTATAATATGCGTTAAGGATGATATGATGTAAGGAAGAACGAGCCTTATAAACCTTAAGCTTATTTTGTCCTCTCCGACAGCATTTGATTTGATTGAAATAATGCAGGGTATTATTTCAGATTCGGTAATATTAGAAAAGTTAAATCTGCGACTAAAATCATACGAAATATTTACGTTGGGTACAAAAATATCATTCTCCTCAGGTAATTTAATTGCAAAGTAATCATTCATGGCTTCAACATCGACCATACACTCAGATTTCAAATTAGATTTGACTCCAAGCGGTTTTAAATTATTCCACAGAACTTTCGGAGGAAGACTAGTATTTTTTTTTGAAAATAACATCTGTTTGACTCACATGTGATTTTAGTTGCCCGGTTCCGCATACGTTTATATGCCACCCAATTTTCTTCATTCGCGTTTTTCCTCCAGAAATGATAGCTTTTGTTTCGAGCTCTTATCGCCTCAAGTACCCTCTTAGTTAACCACGGTTGCCTGTTTCTATTGACTTTAATTTTCCTAAGTGGAATATATTTATCAAAAAGATAATTGACTAAATTGGAAAAATGTTCAACTTTTTCGTTAATATCGGCAAAGTAACCAACAGTCGTTCCAAGGTAGGGCTGAAGCTTCATTAGCTAGGTCTTCAACATTGATTCCGTTAAAGTTTCGTGTATACAGGTACTCGGGCGAACTATTTATAATGGGTCTTAATACTAAATTATAGCTAAAAAAATTAAATCATGATCGCTCACACCACTAAGAGAAAGTTGCTCAAAGTGTAAAACGCTGTTTACGTCCGAAAAGCAGAATAAGTCCAGTAAACGAGGCTTAGAATGGGGTCCAAAACGAGTAGGAAGTTTGTTTATAACATTTAATCCAGCACTTGACATATTATCCAAAAAATTTTTGGTACGGTCATTTTTCACAAGCAAATCTATATTCAAGTCGCCACACAATAGTAGTGTTCATAAATTGCACTGTATTTATAAATATTTAGAAATAGGTTACTTAAATCGTATGACTTATTAGGGTTATGTATGCATATCACAAGGCACCGTTGGAAATTATTGTAAAATTCCACCATCAAAAACTCAACTGGATCATGATCATCTGACTTATATTTTATTTTGCTCAGCAGTGTATTCTTGTATATCGCTATACCACCACCACGCTTACCCGGATGTCTGTCATTACGCACAACGCAAAAATCACGTAAGTTGTATATATTGGCATTGATGTCATTTTTAAACCACGTCTCAGTAATACATGCGACATCAATACATACAGAATCAAAGATGTAATTCAAGTAGTCAAGCTTGAATTGATTCAAACTTCTCGCATTGAGATGGCAGACTTGAAATCCGGGGTGATAATTACTCACCAGTTTCAACAATATTTTTAGATTGAAATTGTTAGAGCCAACAGATGAATTATTTAAAGCCATAAGTCATACATACAAACATGCACTTCAAATTGGCAGTGTGAAGACAAATATGAGATAGCAAGAGAAATAAGATAGGTCAGATAATAAGAGTTTAGTAAATTATAAATTGATCTTAACTTATATTCTAATCTACTATGTTCTACGATGTGGGCGTAAACAAGGGTTAAATGCAAAATATGTATTCTCCCGGTAGACATAGCTAATCATTTAACTGAGGTGCTTATAAGAGAATCCACTTCAGCTCTGGTGCATACCAATTTAGGCTCTTCATTTGGCTTCAGTCGTGCAAGAACCTTACCACGAATGGAGAACGCTGACGTTAATAACTTCTTTCTCTTCAGTTCAGTTGCATACGACATAACTTCTCTCAGACTTTTGGATAAGCTCTCATGCAAGTAAATCTTTCCATAGCCAGGCTCATCAATATCAGAGAGTGCAAGCGACCTTTTTCTCGATTTACAAAAAGCAGCAATAGCTTTAAAGAGCTGACTTCGATCGCGCGCAGAGTATAGTTTCACAACAATAGGCACGTTGTTGCTGCTCTTTTGCATTTTGCTATTCACTTTTCGCAATCGAAATGCATCGCGCAGAGGGGGTGGTTTGTATTGAACTGCACGGCAAATTCTAGTGAAAACATCAGGCAGACTCTCATTGACAGCTAGTGGGATGCCGCTAATAAGTAAGTCAGTGGCGACGGCGCTGCTTTCTAGATCGTTGAGTTGATTCCAAACAGCAACAATTTCACTGCGCAAAGCCAAAACCTCGGCACAAGAGTTCTCAACTGCAGCCACTCTTTGTTGTATAGCCGCTATTGATTGCTTTAGATTTGCAGTTTCAGCAGCCAACTCACCAATCTTCTGCATTACCCTTTCTTCCGAGCTCTTCATTACTGACGACAATACTTCATAAATGGACACTCTCTGCTCTTCAATTTTGCGCTCAACTCTCAACCATGGCTGTCGAGGGCACTTGCGGTGTTTTCGGGGGAGATGAGATTTTGCGTGTTGGGTTTTTGCGTGTAGCGGACATTATTAAATCCAAAAAAATATAATGTAAAATTACAGGTGTCAGCACTGTAGCATCACTCGTAGCAAACACGTACACTGATACTCAGGTGTAGCACCAATTATTTGGAAATTTAAACTTTGTGTTAGAGCAAAAAGCGAGAAAAACTTATGAACACAACGTCTTATTCACTCAACATCTCTTTATTTAAAGTAGCGGGAAAGTTCGGAGAGATACCCGTTCACTTTCGGACACAGGTCATCAATTCTATTCCCAGTCGCCATGATCGAGCAATCGTCGGCGTAAGAGACACTCGAGACTCCCTCTGGTGGTTGAGGGAGCTTTGAAATGTAAAAGTTAAAGAGTAGCGGGGAAAGGACACCACCCTGTGGAACCCCCTGTTTTATTTATCTAAGTGTGCTCGATTTGTCTCTTAACATTACCGACGAGTGTCGACCACTCAGATAATTTGCCGACCACCGTTTGAGCCTCTGTGGAAGAGAGGAAGCCTCTATATCTTCTAGTAGCGTGGAATGGCTGACAATGTCAAAAGCCTTTGACAGGTCCAACGCTACTAGAATCGTTCTCTCACAGGGACGTTTACGGTTAGTGCCACGAGTTATCTGATTGTTTATGGCGTTAAGTGCTGTTGTTGTACTGTGCACTTTACGCAAATCATGCTGATGCTTCGCTGGTGTCAGGTGGTTCGCGAAATACGGGAGCAGCAGGGCCTCAAGTGTCTTCTTTACCGGGGAAAGGAGTGTTATCGGTCGATACGAATCTCCTTTAATTAATTAATCCCAACGGCTTTTTACCCTCCATTCCCGCCCAACCGACACGACGGGCGCAGTCCGCATGACGTACGGAACCTTTTTTTTTAGTTTTTTGGTGCCAAGTAGTGGAAACAGGAGTTTGTTAAGTGTCGAGATCTAAAACTATTCAGCTACAGAATCAAATTCATCAGCTGATTAGATATGGGCAAATCCTAGCGTTGCGGACGTTATGTTTGGACGTTTCTATTAACTTTTTTGTAGACAAAAACATTATAAGTTAACAATTTTGNTAAAGAGTAGCGGGGAAAGGACACCACCCTGTGGAACCCCCTGTTTTATTTATCTAAGTGTGCTCGATTTGTCTCTTAACATTACCGACGAGTGTCGACCACTCAGATAATTTGCCGACCACCGTTTGAGCCTCTGTGGAAGAGAGGAAGCCTCTATATCTTCTAGTAGCGTGGAATGGCTGACAATGTCAAAAGCCTTTGACAGGTCCAACGCTACTAGAATCGTTCTCTCACAGGGACGTTTACGGTTAGTGCCACGAGTTATCTGATTGTTTATGGCGTTAAGTGCTGTTGTTGTACTGTGCACTTTACGCAAATCATGCTGATGCTTCGCTGGTGTCAGGTGGTTCGCGAAATACGGGAGCAGCAGGGCCTCAAGTGTCTTCTTTACCGGGGAAAGGAGTGTTATCGGTCGATACGAATCTCCTTTAATTAATTAATCCCAACGGCTTTTTACCCTCCATTCCCGCCCAACCGACACGACGGGCGCAGTCCGCATGACGTACGGAACCTTTTTTTTTAGTTTTTTGGTGCCAAGTAGTGGAAACAGGAGTTTGTTAAGTGTCGAGATCTAAAACTATTCAGCTACAGAATCAAATTCATCAGCTGATTAGATATGGGCAAATCCTAGCGTTGCGGACGTTATGTTTGGACGTTTCTATTAACTTTTTTGTAGACAAAAACATTATAAGTTAACAATTTTGTGTGGTTTAAGGGAGGGTTTATAGGAGTACTTATGAGAACAAAATAATGAAAATTTGAATTTGTGTTAATGTCGGTGTATTTGCCTTCGAAATCTATGTTCGGACGTTACTTAAAAAGGAAGCGATTTTGATATGACCATCAAAGTCAACCGATTTGCGCAAATTGTCATGCATGGAGAGCACGATCTACAAAAATACTTTGAAGAGAAAATAATATAGTTTACAAAAAGTGATATATAAGCAAACTAAAGGTTGGATTAACTTTAAAAGAATTGTATATGTGCGTTCGGGACGTTACGTTACGGACGTTACCCTTTTTTTCGTTGAAAAAAGTGATTTTTTTAAAGCGATATTGTTGTATTTTATTAAAAGATATAGTGTTTAAACCAATGCTATTTAGAGCTCTGTTTCAAAAAGTAAGAGTGGCAAATCAGATTTCTCAAATAAATCTGAAAAGAAATATGAAATAAGAATATGTTGTACTATGTCTTTTTTGACACAAAAATGAGAGAATTCGAATTGCATGCTTTTTTGCGATTTTTGTTGACTATTTCTCGGATTCGCCCATATGCTAAAGATAGTATTTCAATTATTGAGAGTGGAAATAATAGTTTTCTTTATAGTAAAATCGAGTCCGATACGTCAAACGTGCTGGAATGACAGTTAAAATCTGGACATAAACCACGGAATGATTCGTTTAGTTCAAAATTAGTTTTGCATGGCTTTAAAAATAGAGGTCGAAAGTATCTTGACACTCGAGAAGGAACATTAAAATTTACTTCAGCCAGGAGGGCCGGGCTATTAATCAAGCCTGTCATTAATTTTACGATAAATATTATACCTAGCATTTCTCTACGACTTGCGAGTGTAGGCAAATTTATGAGCTTTAGACGACTTGTGTAAGGGGGGAGATTGTAATCTGAATCCCAGTTAAAATTACGCAATGCAAAAAGCAAGAATTGTTTTTGAATTGATTCAATCCTTTCTGAATGAACTTGGTAGCGGGGATTCCAAACAATAGATCCGTATTCTAGTATAGGTCTAACTAAACTGGTAAAAAGAGCTTTTGTAACATAAGGATCTTTGAACTCTTTTGACCATCGCCTTACAAATGCAAAAACGCCTTTGGCTTTATTGACTGTAACATTAATATGATGGTTGAAATTGAGTTTGGAATCCATTGTGATACCAAGATCGACAAAATTGGATACCTGCTCCAGATTATAATTTGATATTGAATAAACAGCTAGTTGAACAGCCCTCCGAGAGAAACACATAACTTTACATTTTTGAAGGTTTAGTGGCATATAGTTTGCATTACACCAACTAACCACGTTGTTCAGATCCGCTTGTAACAAAGACCTTTCTTCGATAGAGGACAATGTTTTAAAAAGTTTCACATCATCGGCATACATTAAAGTTTTTGAATGTTTTATTATAGAAGAGATATCATTAATGAATATCAGGAACAGAATCAGGCCAAGGTGGCTTCCCTGAGAAACTCCTGAAGATACTTTAATGATGTTGAAAGAACAATTATTAACAACTAGCTGTACCCTGCCACGCTTTGCTGAGGCATATTTCTGTTATATGGACGATAAATTATTAACGAAACAAAGATTACGTTTCACGTTTACGTATGTGTTTGGCTATGTATTATTATTATTATTATTATTATTTATTAACAAACTAATTAATTAATTGGCTAATATAAAGGAAAGAGCATTAGCTGCCATGGCTATCGGCTCTATTTACATTTACTTTCGTGGTGCTATATATATATATATATAATTTGTCAGATGTTAGAAGTTAAATAAAATTACGAAAAATAGTTAGAATATATTTGAATAAATTTGGTGATTGTTGTTATATACGGGCTCTTATATGGCTGATGTAATTGTTGATGCTTTTTATGTTTTCTGTGGTAGGTGATTTGAGGATTTCAATCCAATTGTTTCTGAGGTGTTGATGTCTGGCTGCTCCGAGGGCAGGGCAGTGTGCGAAGATATGGCTTAAGGAGAGGTTGCCTCCACATAGTGGACATATTGGAGGTGGTTGGCCTTTCAGAAGATGTTCATGGGTGTCTATTGTATGGCCTAAGCGTAGACGAGAGAAGTTTTGTATATGCCTTTTCGGTAATCCAGATGGATATTGTGGCGCTATGAAATTTCTATTGATAAGTGTATAGTGGTGGTGATTATACAATAGCCAGTCTTGTTTCGATTTTTCGAGGAGCTGTCGTTTTAATCTCGCTTGTAAGTCTTTCTTCTCTAGAGCGTATTCCATAGTAACCGGTGCGTGTGAAGCTGATTTTGCTGATTTGTCGGCCATTTCATTGCCATAAATCCCAGCGTGACCCGTTATCCAAAGCAGTCGTGTAGATGAAACGTTGTCAATGAGCAGGTCTCGTATTTGATTGATTATGTTGAAGTTAGAAGCAGGAT